>NC_029774.3:45850800-45853985 GCF_000817695.3 Arachis duranensis
TCCTCTAATTAAAGTTGCTTGATCAATCAATTCCTGTGGGATTTGACCTCACTCTATTGTGAGTTTTTACTTGACGACAAATTCGGTACACTTGCCGAATGGGAATTTGTTGAGAGACAAGTTTTACCCCGATCAAGTTTATGGCGCCGTTGCCGGGGATTGATTGTGCATCAACAATGATTACATTAGAGGATCACTAGATTGAGCATTTGTATTTTGTTTGATTTAATTTTCTGTTTGGTTAATTTGCTTTCCGTCTTAGTTTAATTCTTCCCTTCCCCTGTTTCTTAGTTTTTCTTGCTATTTACAATTCAGTTCACTAACCCACTAACTGTTTGTGATATTGCCTCACTGGGAATTTCCTCATCTGTGACAATGGAGACTCCAATTTCTTTTGGTGATTATTGTTTGAGACAGAGCTTTCTGCAGGAAAGAAAGGAGCATCCATCATATTTTAGGCAATCAAATTTCATGGGAAACTCTCCACCACCCCAGAATGATTCACTTTACTATGCTCATGGTGGGTGGGAGTATCAAGAACATGAAATGGGGTACTTTCCAAAGCCACAAAATGATCCATATTTTGGTGAAATTGATCACTACTCAAGTTGTGGCTGGGAAGATCATAATATGGGAAGATCAAAATCAAAGAGATTTTACTCATTCATACTCCATTCATCAAGAGCCATCACCTCTCAATTATACAACCTCACCTCCAAGTTTTACATGCCTAAATTCTTCATCACTTGATTATGCCTCAACACAAAGTCCATACAAGTCATCCCATCAATCACACAACTCATTCCACATCCCTCAGCACAACTTCACCACAACACATCCATGTCACCAAGATTATTCTCAACCTTCATACATAGAAATACATAGAAAACTCGTGGAAAGATACACACGACCCCAATCCTGGAAAGAAATCATCCTCAAGAAGATGAATGGGCCCTTAGAGCAGACAAGAGGGAACTTAGAACCATCAAACAGTGAGAATGAAGACCAATTTGTGGGTGAGGAAGTGGAAAAACAAGAACAAAAGGTCCCTGAGTCAAGTGAAATTGCAATAAAAGATGAGGAACATGCAAACTCACTCCCAAAGGACACAATGTAACATCATGTAGAAGTAAGGGAGGAAGTCAATCAAGGGAGTCCACACTACTCCAATAAAACAGAGAGTTGCATAGAGGGTGAGTTCATTGAACCACAAACTCAAGAAGTTCTTGATGAAGATGTTGCTCCAACCCTCATACAACACCCAAGTACTGAAACTAAGGTGGTGAAGGCAATCAACATGAGCACTAAAAAGAGGATGGTGACCAAGAAAAGAAGGACAATATCCATGAAAAAGAAAAGGTCAACCAAAAGCCATCCCACCCCTACCACAATAAGCAAGTTTACTCAAGCTAACAATAAAAGAAAGCTTGCTGGGGAGAGGCACTCAAAACAAGGGGCATTAACTGGCTCCTCTTTCCTCTTGAGGTCATTCCTCTTAACAAACTGGAAGAAGAGGAAGAATGTCATGAAAAACATGTCAAGCTAATGACATTAAAAGAGCTCTTGTTGGGAGGCAACCCAACCGTAGGTAACATTTCCTTGCTTCGCTTAGTTTGCTTTCAATAATTTGGCATATGATTGCATTCTAAGTTTGGTGTTACTATGCAACAATTTGATTTTCAATCTTCACTGGGTACTTGCAATATTCTAAATTGATAGGGGCACACTAAGTTTGGTGTTGCCACTTAACTTTCAAGCAAGTACCATGCCAACACCACTTATTAATGCAATCAAAATGTCTCTGTTTGTATCTCTTGTGCCTTTATTGTGTCCTTAACCTTGCTTGCTGAAACACATGCATACTCACACTTCATTCTAAGACATTCATGATCCATCATGGACCCCATCACCACTGTTTTAATTGTTGCTTGAGTATAAGCAATCATTCTATGTCTGGTGTGGGAAGGGGAAAAATAGGAGGAAAAGGGCAACAACAATGAAGATAAAATACAAGGGGTAAAGTTCCTTTCTCCTCTTACTTATTTTCAGCACTTTAATTTGCATGATTGTCTTCTAAGTTCTTTGTATGTATGTGTGCTTGCTCCTTGTGAATAAGCATGTCAATTCTGTCTTTTAAACATTTTATTGATTAAGGCTGTGTTTTCTAGTCTGAATGTCATTACTGCATCCTTACTTTGCTTACTTATATGCTTGTCCCTTTTGAATCAAATGAAAAGAGAATGAGTGTTTTATAAAAGACCAGAGTGGAGTTCATACTATGGAGTAAGTTCCTGAGTTTGTGGTGTGGTCATAAGTTGGCTAAGTTGGTTCAACCACAAGGTGGGAGGACAACTATCTGTCATGAATACTATGCTGGAGACACACCCCATGAGACTAACTAAATAAGAAGATCCTAAGAAGAAAAAGGGAAAGAATAATAAAGGTTGAAAAACAAAAGAAAAAGAGTAAGCAATAAGGCTAGGCACCAATGGTTTTGAGCTTGAGGCATGTGTCTGTGGTGCTCATGTGTGAGGGATCTACTTGGATGAATAAGCTCTTTGGGGTGCCTTATCACTTGATAACTTGGGTTAGCTAACTCGGGATTATCAGCTGAAAGTCCACTATCAAGAGTAACCCTCACTACAGAGCATTTAGTAACCCAAAGAGGTGCTGGACACCAAGGTCTCAAGAAAAGAAAATAAATAAACTATATGCATGTGGTGTGTATGTATGGGGGAGAGACTTGAGCAAGCAAGTCCTTAGGGGTGCTTCAACACCTAGCACCTTGAACCAACTGGCTCGAGAGTGTTGGCTGAAAGCTTATTTTAAAGAGTTGCCCCCTTACAGAACACCTAGCCCAAGAACACAAATAAACCCTGAATTGACAACAAAAGGATCAATTAATAAAAGTCTCATGGTATGCAGCCACAGTGAGTATTCTAGGACATGATAAAGGTCTGAAAGCCAGGAATGAACCTAAGTTGCTATGCATGAAACCACCATAAAACCAGGGACATGACTTCCACAAGAATGACTCATTACTTTTGGCATTCCATTCATCACTCTCTTGTTCCAGTACTTGCTTAGGGACAAGCAAGCTTTAAGTTTGGTGTTGTGATGCCAGGGCATTTTGGCCAGTTTTACTGACCTTTTCTTTGCTGTTTTTAAGGTAGTTTCATGCATTT
>NC_029774.3:45855105-45856301 GCF_000817695.3 Arachis duranensis
ACTAATTTTCTTCTTCTTCTTCTATCTTTCCTTTTGATTTTACTTGAAAGCTTTCGATCTTCATCCAATTGGATAGTTATCTTGGAAAAAAAGCTATTCAAACATAGATCTCTTCGGATCCTTGAAAGAGGAATGAAGAGATTAGCTAGAAATGCTTTCTCATGCTGGACCAAATTGAGTGTGGATGGGTATGTGGCTATAACCCTCTAAACACTTGATTTGGGAAGTGCATGTGGTATAATCAGTGACCACACTTCATCTCTTCTCATGAGCCCAAGGAATTGGCTATTGATCAAGATTTGAGAGATTGAATTGCAAGAAATTGTGGTTCAATCACTTAAGATTGCCAAGGAGATCAATGAGTGCATTGATTGAGGAAGAGATGAAAATGAATTTGATCCGGAGAATGAAACATCTCCTAAGCCCAATGAACTCGCCATTTCTGATCTTACCCATTCTCTTTAATTTCTGCAATTTACTTTTATGAGCAATTCGCCCATTCCCATTTACAATTCTGCTATTTACTTTCATTCATTTACTTTCTCGCCATTTTAATTTCTACAATTATCAACTATATTCATGGATTCGCTCAACTAGATCATTCCTCTAATTAAAGTTTCTTGATCAATCAATCCCTGTGTGATTCGACCTCACTCTATTGTGAGTTTTTACTTGCCGACAAATTCGGTACACTTGCCGAATGGGAATTTGTTGAGAGACAAGTTTTACCCCGATCAATCATAAGCATATGGCTCCTCCCACCTTTGATTGTTCCATCCTTGATACACATCCTCATTGAAGTTCTCATCACCTACAACATAATTGTAACTACACTCATAGCCAAAGTGAGAATTCATGATAGCAAGAGAGGGCAAAAACAAAAAATAGTAACAAATAAAGAGAACAAACTAAAAACTAACAAAGAAGCAAAAAGCAAACATATTCACAATATTCACATATATACAATAACCAATAACACAACACCATTGCAATTCCCCGGCAACGGCGCCATTTTTGATGATTGGATTTTTGACGGTTTAGAATTTCACAAATGAATTCTCGTTGCAAGTATAGTTTCTAAACCAATCACTAATCCTTTCATACAAAAAGTTGTTTGTCACTAAAACAAACCCCTAAAATTTATAAACCGAAGTATTAAACCTGGGTTGTTCTCCCTAGGAATTACAATAAAGTGT
>NC_029774.3:45856765-45860550 GCF_000817695.3 Arachis duranensis
CGCCAAAGTTGGTTGGGATTGGGCCCCACAACCCTTGAGAATTCGTTGGTCATGTTTTCATTAAAAAATCATAAACCAGCACCGACGCGTACGCGCACAGCGCGCGTACGCGTCCATGGGGTAATTTGTAAGGTGCGCGCAAGCGCCAGGTGCGCGCACGCGTCCATGGGCGAGTTCAACTTCTTTGCCTTTTCATGATTTCTCTACTTTGCATGCTTTCCTCTTCACTCCTTTGATCTATTCCTAGCCCTTTTCAATCTGAAATCACTAACAAACACATCAAGGCATCTAGTGGAATCAAAGGTGAATCAAAATCATCAAATTAAAGTCCTAAAAAGCATGTTTTCACATCTAAGCACAAATAAGGAGACAATCACAAAACCATGCTATTTCATTGAATAAATGTGGGTAAAAGGTGATAAAATCTCTTAAAATCAATACAAGATAAACCGTCAAAACGGGATTTATCAACGAATCACAAGAAGCCGAGGCTTCACAACAGATGGAGTACAATGATCTGAGCTTTTAAATGAGTTTGAAGAGGTATTACCTTATTTTACATTACTGTTTTATTATTGATTGAATTTCAATCCATTCTCTGTGGTTGCTCATTCCACAATTATACACACCAAAGCCTAATGATAGCCAAATGAGACAAGTTGCACAAGTCTTACAACTTTATATTGTTATTAAAAAAATTAGATGAAGGGATTGTTTCATTACTATTGTCATTGAAATTGAAAATTCACTAATATATCAATTCAAAAGCTAATATCTTAGAAAAAGTTGGATAATAAAAGGTTCTTTTTTATCATTTTTTTCTGACTTCTGTATAAGTATTAATATTTACTTGGATACTCAATAGTAGGCAACAAGCTTTTATCTGTTCGTGCCCAAACATAATGTTCTAAGTGAGAATTAGTTATTGACAGTTGCATGTTATGACTCTTTTGTACTATGATTCCAAATTATATGTTGCATGAGATGTATTTCGGACATACTAAAGACGTTATGTTTTACAGCAATTGTATTCAGATTCTATCATTATCTTTTGAACTCTTCTTTCCCTGACTTGGCATATGTCTCATTTGGTTATCATCAGGCTTTGTACACATATGTATGCGATAAAACTCTTTACCATACATGTATAGCGGCTAAAGTATTTGAGTTCTACCAATTCTTATATAGACTTATGTAGAAAGAGATAGAATTGTTACAAATCCTCTGTGCAAGCCCTTTAGTATTTGCATGTTTATTTTATAATTTTATTTGTAGTTATATCTATAGGAGTATAGATAAGGTTGGGGCTTTTAAGCAATTCTAGTTCAATATTAGATAGAGCAGATAGTTAAAGAAGGCTGACTTCCCTGTGACTTTGTTACTTGTGTAATTTCCCTTTAGGTTATTCGTTGAATTGCTTGAAAAGTCTTTTCCTAAAATTGGTATGATGTGTTGAATTGAAGAAAAGATCACATTGTTGGATTGAAGTTGAGTGTCTTGTTTCCCCAATTTTTCTGCAGTTGGATTGAAGTTGACTTTCTTGTTTTCCCAATTTTCTTATGCATTTGCAGAATTGCTGCTAGAGGACTACAACAACCAAGCAGGTCCTTATCAAACAGTTGTCCATGGTAGGTGCATAACTACAGGAGAATTTTGAGACTATGACTACCATAGTGTTATTTTACGTATTTGATGTAGGCACGACGAAGAACGAACTTTACAACTTCACTATGTTAATGTTGATGGTAATTTATGTGTATCATTTTAACAGAATCAAAACCTGGCTTTGTTAACAATGAAGGCTTCCAATGTGTTTTTTGACATTTTAATGATATACGTTGGTGTTTTTTTGGTAATTAGTTTCGGTTAAAAGAAGCTCTTTTTTTAGTTGAACTATCAACTAGTCAACTGGGCCTTAGTTAAAATATTAAATTACAAGGGAAGCCCAACGATATAGTAGAATTATCTTTTGCTAGGCCCAAGAAGCTCTTTTATTGGTTGAACTATCAAGTAATCAAGTGGGCCTATTAGTTAAAATATTAAATTACAAGGGAAGCCCAACGATATAGTAGAATTATCTTTTGCTAGGGTTCAGCGCTTACACAATTTCTACTATCCAAAAAAGAAAAAGAACTTACTAAATGTACTAGAGAAAATAACAACAAAAAACTCCCTTTAATGTGGTTCCTTTTTTTTCAGATGCAAGGAAAAATAAAAAGATTGTTCTTTTTTCTGACGAGGGAAATTAATCAAGTAGTTAAGATGTGAAAAGCATTATAAACCACAATTCTAGCAGGACCCAACACATAATAGAAGGATGTCCAAAGCATTCATTAGTTTCAATGAAGTGTTGATAATAGTTCTCACAACAGCAGTGACATGCATAGCTAACAAGAAAGACATTCCAAAACCTACATGTGCACTTGCATGCTAATGCTCCTTTGACATAGTTAAGCCAATTTAGATGACCATCATGGATGTTGAAACTATATTGGGATAACAAAAAATGGACATCTAAATCGGCGCTAATATTGTTCACGGACCATGCTAGCATAGAGTGCACTAAGAACATTAACCTTCTACTAATACGTGACAGTAACCAAAATATTAAACATTCATAATACTAAGACATAAGTAGGTTCCTAAGGCATGTATATAACAACCATAGGTGCTCATGGCAAGATTTGTCTTGCAGTCCTTCGAGAATTCCAGTCAACCAGGGACTGCTCCGAAAATTCATCTCGCATTTCATTGAAGTGCTCCGTAGCCAATGCAAATGCAGTGTCCATCCTTATCTTGTCAGATATACAGTCAATGTTGTTGTTGGATTCTGACCTCCCTGCACTCGAAGTAGATTTTCTGGAGCTACCAATACCCAATTGGCGCGCTCTCAATTGCGTTAGAAAGTAGACATCCTAGGCTTTCCAGCAATATATAATAGTTCACACTTTGCCTGAGATTTGATGGCCCAAACCGGCGTTCCAAATCAGCTCAAGACTGCCTCGCGTTAAACACCGGAACTGGCACAAGAATGGAACGCCGGAACTGGCACAAAAATTGGATTTAAACGCCCAAACTGGCATAAAAGCTGGCGTTTAACTCCAAAAAAAGTCTCTACACATGAAAGCTTCAATGCTCAGCCCAAGCACACACCAAGTGGGCCCGGATGTGAATTTTTATGTCATTTACTCATTTTTTGTAAACTCTAAGCTACTAATTATCTACAAATAGGACCTTTTACTATTGTATTTGACATCCTGGAATCTTTTGATCATGTTTTTATGATTGAACCCTCTTTGGGAGGCTGGCCATTCGGCCATGCCTAGACCTTGTTCTTATGTATTTTCAACGGGCCGAAGCCAATGATCACTCTTGTTCTTATGTATTTTCAACGGTGGAGTTTCTACACACCATAGATTAAGGTGTGGAGCTCTGGTGTACCTCGAGTATTAATGCAATTACTATTGTTCTTCTATTCAATTTAGCCTATTCTTGTTCTAAGATATCACTTGTTCCTCAACTTGATGAATGTAATGATCCGTGACACTCATCATCATTCTCACCTATGAACGTGTGCCTGACAACCACCTCCGTTCTACCTTAGATTGAGTGGATATCTCTTGGATTCCTTAATCAGAATCTTCTTGGTATAAGCTAGAATTGATGGTGGCATTCAAGAGAATCCGGAAGGTCTAAACCTGGTCTGTGGTATTCTGAGTAGGATTCGAGGATTGAATGACTGTGACGAGCTTCAAACTCGCGATTGTGGGGCGTTAGTGACAGAC
>NC_029774.3:45860697-45861920 GCF_000817695.3 Arachis duranensis
TTTTTCTGTGATTTCAGGTATTTTCTGGCTGAAATTGAGGGACCTGAGCAAAAATCTGATTCAGAGACTGAAAATGACTGCAGATGCTGTTGGATTCTGACCTCCCTGCACTCGAAGTGGATTTTCTGGAGCTACAGAAGCCCAATTGGCGCGCTCTCAACGGCGTTGGAAAGTAGACATCATGGGCTTTCCAGCAATATATGATAGTCTATACTTTGCCCAATATTTGATGGCCCAAACCGGCGTACAAATTCACCCTCAGAAATCCCAGCATTAAACGACGGAACTGGCACCAAAATGGGAGTTAAACGCCCAAACTGGCATAAAAGCTGGCGTTTAACTCCAAGAGGAGTCTCTACACGAAAGTGCTTCATTGCTCAGCCCAAGCACACACCAAGTGGGCCCGGAAGTGGATTTTTATGTCATTTACTCATCTCTGTACACCCTAGGCTACTAGTTCACTATAAGTAGGACCTTTTACTATTGTATTTTCATCAAGTGGATTTTTATGTCATTTACTCATCTCTGTAAACCCTAGGCTACTAGTTTTCTATAAGTAGGACCTTTTACTATTGTATTTTCATCCTGGTTCTTTTGGTTCCCTCTTTGGGGCCGAAACCAATGATCACACTATCACTTATGTATTTTCAACGGTGGAGTTTCTACACACCATAGATTAAGGTGTGGAGCTCTGCTGTACCTCGAGTATTAATGCAATTACTATCGTTCTTCTATTCAATTCCGCTTGTTATTGTTCCAAGATATCACTTGTTCTTCAAATTGATGAATGTGATGATCCGTGACACTCATCATCATTCTCACCTATGAACGTGTGACTGACAACCACCTCCGTTCTACCTTCAATTGGGTGAATATCTCTTGGATTCCTGATACACGATGCATGGTTGATTGCTTGACAACCGAGTGCTCACCTGACAAACGAGCCAGCCATTCCGTGAGATCAGAGTCTTCGTGGTATAGGCTAGAACTGATGGCGGCATTCAAGAGAATCCGGAAGGTCTAACCTTGTCTGTGGTATTCTGAGTAGGATTCAATGATTGAATGACTGTGACGTGCTTCAAACTCCTGAGGGCGGGGCGATAGTGACAGATGCAAAAGAATCACTGGATTCTATTCCGGCCTGATCGAGAACCGACAGATGGATAGCCGTGCCGTGACAGGGGATAGGCAAACGTTTTCACTGAGAGGATGGGAGGTAGCCA
>NC_029774.3:45870047-45872829 GCF_000817695.3 Arachis duranensis
CCATGGAAAGGAGTAAGAAGGATTGGATGAAGACAGTAGGAAAGCAAAGAGACGGAAGGGAAGGCATCTTCATACGCTTATCTGAAATTCCTACCAATGAATTACATAAGTATCTCTATCTTTACCTTTATGTTTTATGCATTTATCACCATACCCATTTGAGTTTGCCTGACTAAGATTTACAAGGTGACCATAGCTTGCTTCATACCAACAATCTCTGTGGGATCGACCCTTACTCGCGTAAGGTTTATTACTTGGACGACGCAGTACACTTGCTGGTTAGTTGTGCAAAGTTGTGTTTATGCCATGGTATTGAACACCAAGTTTTTGGATTCATTACCGGGGATTATTTGATTTGTGAAAAGTATTGATCACAATTTCGTGCACCACCAACGTTAGTGACACTCAACATTGTCACTAACGTTGGCCAAAGCACATTAAGTCACGTTAACTCCCACGTTAACCTAGTTAAGGTGGAAGCTAACGTGAAGCAACAAAGTGGTGGACAACGTTAGTGACACCCAACATTGTCACTAACGTTGGAAGCAACCATACAACCCACCAAGGAGCCACGTTAACTTCCACGTTAACTTAGTTAATGTGGAGGCTAACGTGTGAAAAAAAGAAGGTGCTCGCCAACGTTAGTGACACCCAACATTGTCACTAACGTTGGAAGGAGCCACACATGCCACCATGAGCCACGTTAACTCCCACGTTAACTTAGTTAACATGGAAGCTAACGTGGTACCTGACAGCCTGACCATGCCTTCTTCAAACACGCATAACTTGAGCCATAAAACTCCAATTGAGGTGATTCCAGTTGCGTTAGAAAGATGACATTCAGAGCTTTCCAACGATGTATAATAATCTATAGTGGGCATGAAATTGGAGCACAAACAAGAGGCATCTTTTAAGCCCCAAAAACACCAACTAGGCAGCAAGTGCAATTGGGCAGCAAGTGCAACGATTAGCCACAATAACTTTAGCACTGACGCCACACTTGTAGCATTAGTGTGGCTAACTTTAGCACTAACTTTGGCACCTGGACCTCAACTTGACCCACTTCTCTCTCAAGTCCACTTCAAAGCTCAAGCAAGCAAGTCCATAATTGTCAACCAATCAAGACCACAAGAAGCATCTAGAATAGGAATTTTTATTTTATTGTAATTTGCTTTTAATTTCATTTTGTAATTTAAGAGAGCCTATATAAAGGCCTTAGTCTTTACATTGAGAGCATCCTGGAATGGAGGGGTCTTCAGACTTCCCCCACCTTCACACACTATCTTTGTTTTCATTTTCTAGAGCTATGAACAACTAAATCCCATTCATTGGGTTAGGGAGCTCTGTTGTAATCTGATGGATCAATACTAATTTCTTGTTCTTCTTCTATCTTTCCTTTTGATTTTACTTGAAAGCTTTCGATCTTCATCCAATTGGATAGTTATCTTAGAAAAGGAGCTATTCAAACATGGATCTCTTCGGATCCTTGAAAGAGGAATGAAGAGATTAGCTAGAAATGCTTTCTCATGCTGGACCAAATTGAGTGTGGATGGGTATGTGGCTATAACCCTCTAAACACTTGATTTGGGAAGTGCATGTGGTATAATCAGTGACCACACTTCATCTCTTCTCATGAGCAATTGACCAAGGAATTGGCTATTGATCAAGATTTGAGAGATTGAATTGCAAGAAATTGTGGTTCAATCACTTAAGATTGCCAAGGAGATCAATGAGTGCATTGATTGAGGAAGAGATGAAAATGAAATTGATCCGGAGAATGCAACATCTCCTAAGCCCAATGAACTCCCCATTTCTGATCTTACCCATTCTCTTTATTTTCTGCAATTTACTTTTATGAGCAATTCCCCCATTCCCATTTACAATTCTGCAATTTACTTTCAGTCATTTACTTTCAGCCCTTTAATTCTAGCATTTACTTTTTTCTGTTATTTACATTCCCGCCATTTTATTTTCTGCAAATCTCAACCCAAATTCTGAATTCGCTTAACTAGAACATTCTTCTAATTAAAGTTGCTTGATCAATCAATCCCTGTGGGATTCGACCTCACTCTATTGTGAGTTTTTACTTGACGACAAATTCGGTACACTTGCCGAATGGGAATTTGTTGAGAGACAAGTTTTACCCCGATCAAGTTTATGGCGCCGTTGCCGGGGATTGATTGTGCATCAACAATGATTTCATTAGAGGATCACTAGATTGAGCATTTGTATTTTGTTTGATTTAATTTTCTGTTTGGTTAATTTGCTTTCCGTCTTAGTTTAATTCTTCCCCTCCCCTGTTTCTTAGTTTTTCTTGCTATTTACAATTCAGTTCACTAACCCACTAACTGTTTGTGATATTGCCTCACTGGGAATTTCCTCATCTGTGACAATGGAGACTCTAATTTCTTTTGGTGATTATTGTTTGAGACAGAGCTTTCTGCAGGAAAGAAAAGAGCATCCATCATCTTTCGGTGATTATTGTTTGAGACAGAGCTTTCTGCAGGAAAGAAAGGAGCATCCATCATATTTTAGGCAATCAAATTTCATGGGAAACTCTCCACCACCCCAGAATGATTCACTTTACTATGCTCATGGTGGGTGGGAGTATCAAGAACATGAAATGGGGTACTTTCCAAAGCCACAAAATGATCCATATTTTGGTGAAATTGATCACTACTCAAGTTGTGGCTGGGAAGATCATAATAAAAGAGATTTCACTCATTCATACCCCATTCATCAAGAGCCATCACCTCTCAATTATACAACCTCACCTCCAAGT
>NC_029774.3:45872917-45873800 GCF_000817695.3 Arachis duranensis
TCCATACAAGTCATCCCATCAATCACACAACTCATTCCACACCCCTCAGCACAACTTCACCACAACACATCCATGTCACCAAGATTATTCTCAACCTTCATACATAGAAATACATAGAAAACTCGTGGAAAGATACACATGACCCCAATCCTGAAAAGAAATCATCCTCAAAAAGATGAATGGGCCCTTAGAGCAGACAAGAGGGAACTTAGAACCATCAAACAGTGAGAATGAAGACCAATTTGTGGGTGAGGAAGTGGAAAAACAAGAACAAAAGGTCCCTGAGTCAAGTGAAATTGCAATAAAAGATGAGGAACATGCAAACTCACTCCCAAAGGACACAATGCAACATCATGTAGAAGTAAGGGAGGAAGTCAATCAAGGGAGTCCACACTACTCCAATAAAACAGAGAGTTGCATAGAGGGTGAGTTCATTGAACCACAAATTCAAGAAGTTCTTGATGAAGATGTTGCTCCAACCCTCATACAACACCCAAGTACTGAAACTAAGGTGGTGAAGGCAATCAACATGAGCACTAAAAAGAGGATGGTGACCAAGAAAAGAAGGACAATATCCATGAAGAAGAAAAGGTCAACCAAAAGCCATCCCACCCCTACCCCATCAAGCAAGTTTACACAAGCTAACAACAGAAGAAGGCTTGCTGGAGAGAGGCACTCAAAACAAGGGGCATTAACTGGCTCGTCTTTCCTCTTGAGGTCATTCCTCTTAACAAACTGGAAGAAGAGGAAGAAAGTCATGAACAACATGTCAAGCTAATGACATTAAAAGAGCACTTGTTGGGAGGCAACCCAACCGTAGGTAACATTTCCTTGCTTTGCTTAGTTTGCTTTCAATAATTTGGCATATGATTGCATTCTAAGT
>NC_029774.3:45876954-45881350 GCF_000817695.3 Arachis duranensis
CGATGAACATAACCATGACATGTTGGAGGCCAGGTTCAGGGGAATGATGCGGTCTCACCGGGCAATAAAAACGGGGGATTTACACCAGATTTAATACTATGAGAAGCTCTGGCCTTCGAGTTCCGACAATATTTCGGGCTTTTGCAAATCAAAGTGGTGGATTCGAGATGGTTGGGTTTCAGGTGAAAGACATCTATAATGCAATTGAGAAGCAAAGAAGAGCTGGAGCAAGCGACACGGATAATGCACTCAAGTATTTACAAATGTTGAAGAGGCGTGACCCCTGTATGTTTTGGAAGTATTCGTTGGATGAACAACGGAGGCTCCACAATATATTTTGGTGTGATGGTGCAAGTCAGTATGATTTCAATGTTTTCGGAGATGTTATGGGGTTTGATGCAACGTACGGGAGGAATAAGTACAAATGTCCCCTTGTGATATTCTCTGGCGTGGATCACCACATGCGCACTGTTGTGTTTGGATGTGCGGTTCTCTCAAAGGAAGAGGAGGAAAGCTATGTGTGGTTGCTTCGGGCATTTCTGGAGGCCATGAAAGGAAAGGCTCCTAAGTCCGTTATTACCGACGGTGATCAAGCCATGAAGAGTGCGATCAAAGCTGTATTTCCAGAAGCACATCATAGATTGTGCAGCTGGCACTTGCTACGCAATGCGACCGCTCGAGTAGGTATTCCACGGTTTATGACCAAGTTTCGTCTTTGTTTAATGGGGGATTTAGAGGTCGATGACTTTGAAGATATATGGAATGATGCAGTTGAAGAATTTGGGTTGCAACAAAATTCATGGGTCAAGGATATGTATGAGAAGAAACATATGTGGTCGAATGCCTACATTAGGGGTAAATTCTTTACTGGGCTTAAGATAACATCAAGGTGTGTGGCACTGAATATACAGATAGGGAATTTTAATTTATACATAGCAGCTACAACTTGAGGGAATTTATTGAGCATTTCCAACAGTATTTAGAGTTCATGCGTAGGAGATTAGTGGTTGCTGATTACAAATCTGCTTATGGAGAACCGGTTGTGAAAACAAGATTAGAGGAGTTAAAGCGGTTTGCAGCAGCAGTATACATACGAGAGGTCTTTGTCTTATTTCGGGAGGTGTTATTACTAGCTAGCAATGTCAGAGTAGTTTCTTCGAAGAAGACAAGCACGTGTACATTGTTTGAGGTGGCCATGTATTGCCAAGGTAGATCATGGAACGTTTCGTGGGGGGAGATAGATGATGAATTCAGATGCTCTTGCCTGCGCATGGAATCTTTTGGAATCCCCTGTGTCCACATAGTTGGTGTGCTTGTTAGACTTAACATGGTTGTTATTCCAGGTAGTCTTATACTGGGTCGTTGGACAAAGAAGGCAAAACAACCACCGATAAATAACCATGTTTTTAGTGGAGAGATTCCTGATGCAGCCTATATGAGTATGCATGCGGCAATGCTCGATGACTGTAGAGAACTGGTAAAGCTTTCTTGTAGTAACTTTGAGGATTACTTCGAGGTGAAGACCAAAATAGCTAATGAACGAGACGCGTTAAGAGAAAAGATCCGAAAAAGGTTGGCGACCACTGCTGAGGGCGGGGGCGATGATGCGTCAATACACGATCCTCCAAGAGCCAGACATAAAGGGTGTGGTCGTCATGTTGTGACGACTCGTGGGAGGTACCGGCGTGTCCAACGTTGCAGAAAGTGTGGCAAGGCTGGCCATAATGCTCGCAGATGCGCAACCGGGAATGGTGACGACACCACGCATGAATTAGATGCTTTTGGATCATTGCACAACATGGACGAATCACAAGAAGCCGAGGCTTCACAACAGATGGAGTACAATGATCTGAGCTTTTAAATGAGTTTGAAGAGGTATTACCTTATTTTACATTACTGTTTTATTATTGATTGAATTTCAATCCATTCTCTGTGGTTGCTCATTCCACAATTATACACACCAAAGCCTAATGATAGCCAAATGAGACAAGTTGCACAAGTCTTACAACTTTATATTGTTATTAAAAAAATTAGATGAAGGGATTGTTTCATTACTATTGTCATTGAAATTGAAAATTCACTAATATATCAATTCAAAAGCTGATATATTAGAAAAAGTTGGATATAAAAGGTTCTTTTTTATCATTTTTTTCTGACTTCTGTATAAGTATTAATATTTACTTGGATACTCAATAGTAGGCAACAAGCTTTTATCTGTTCGTGCCCAAACATAATGTTCTAAGTGAGAATTAGTTATTGACAGTTGCATGTTATGACTCTTTTGTACTATGATTCCAAATTATATGTTGCATGAGATGTATTTCGGACATACTAAAGACGTTATGTTTTACAGCAATTGTATTCAGATTCTATCATTATCTTTTGAACTCTTCTTTCCCTGACTTGGCATATGTCTCATTTGGTTATCATCAGGCTTTGTACACATATGTATGCGATAAAACTCTTTACCATACATGTATAGCGGCTAAAGTATTTGAGTTCTACCAATTCTTATATAGACTTATGTAGAAAGAGATAGAATTGTTACAAATCCTCTGTGCAAGCCCTTTAGTATTTGCATGTTTATTTTATAATTTTATTTGTAGTTATATCTATAGGAGTATAGATAAGGTTGGGGCTTTTAAGCAATTCTAGTTCAATATTAGATAGAGCAGATAGTTAAAGAAGGCTGACTTCCCTGTGACTTTCTTACTTGTGTAATTTCCCTTTAGCTTATTCGTTGAATTGCTTGGAAAGTCTTTCACTAAAATTGGTATGATGTGTTGAATTGAAGAAAAGATCACATTGTTGGATTGAAGTTGAGTGTCTTGTTTCCCCAATTTTTCTGCAGTTGGATTGAAGTTGACTTTCTTGTTTTCCCAATTTTCTTATGCATTTGCAGAATTGCTGCTAGAGGACTACAACAACCAAGCAGGTCCTTATCAAACAGTTGTCCATGGTAGGCGCATAACTACAGGAGAATTTTGAGACTATGACTACCATAGTGTTATTTTACGTATTTGATGTAGGCACGACGAAGAACGAACTTTACAACTTCACTATGTTAATGTTGATGGTAATTTATGTGTATCATTTTAACAGAATCAAAACCTGTCTTTGTTAACAATGAAGGCTTCCAATGTGTTTTTTGACATTTTAATGATATACATTGGTGTTTTTTTGGTAATTAGTTTCGGTTAAAAGAAGCTCTTTTTTTAGTTGAACTATCAACTAGTCAACTGGGCCTTAGTTAAAATATTAAATTACAAGGGAAGCCCAACGATATAGTAGAATTATCTTTTGCTAGGCCCAAGAAGCTCTTTTTTTGGTTGAACTATCAAGTAATCAAGTGGGCCTATTAGTTAAAATATTAAATTACAAGGGAAGCCCAACGATATAGTAGAATTATCTTTTGCTACAAAAAAGAAAAAGAACTTACTAAATGTACTAGAGAAAATAACAACAAAAAACTCCCTTTAATGTGGTTCCTTTTTTCAGATGCAAGGAAAAATAAAAAGATTGTTCTTTTTTCTGACGAGGGAAATTAATAAAGTAGTTAAGATGTGAAAAGCATTATAAACCACAACTCTAGCAGGACCCAACACATAATAGAAGGATGTCCAAAGCATTCATTAGTTTCAATGAAGTGTTGATAATAGTTCTCACAACAGCAGTGACATGCATAGCTAACAAGAAAGACATTCCAAAACCTACATGTGCACTTGCATGCTAATGCTCCTTTGACATAGTTAAGCCAATTTAGATGACCATCATGGATGTTGAAACTATATTGGGATAACAAAAAAATGGACATCTAAATCGGCGCTAATATTGTTCACGGACCATGCTAGCATAGTGATGAGCGGATAATTTATACGCTTTTTGGCATTGTTTTTAGTATGTTTTTAGTATGTTTTAGTTAGTTTTTATTATATTTTTATTAGTTTTTATTTAAAATTCACTTTTCTGGACTTTACTATGAGTTTGTGTGTTTTTCTGTGATTTCAGGTATTTTCTGGCTGAAATTGAGGGACCTGAGCAAAAATCTGATTCAGAGGCAGAAAAGGACTGCAGATGTTGTTGGATTCTGACCTCCCTGCACTCGAAGTAGATTTTCTGGAGCTACCAATACCCAATTGGCGCGCTCTCAATTGCGTTGGAAAGTAGACATCCTAGGCTTTCCAGCAATATATAATAGTTCACACTTTGCCTGAGATTTGATGGCCCAAACCGGCGTTCCAAATCAGCTCAAGACTGCCTCGCGTTAAACACCGGAACTGGCACAAGAATGGAAGTTAAATGCCCAAACTGGCACAAAAGCTGGCGTTTAACTCCAACAAAAGTCTCTACACATGGAAGCTTCAATGCTCAGCCCAAGCACACACCAAGTGGGCCC
>NC_029774.3:45881780-45887287 GCF_000817695.3 Arachis duranensis
GGTGATGCCCAATATACAGCTTGCCATGGAAAGGAGTAAGAAGGATTGGATGAAGACAGTAGGAAAGCAGAGAGACGAAAGGGACAAAGCATCTCCATACGCTTATCTGAAATTCTCACCAATGAATTACATAAGTATCTGTATCTTTATTTTATGTTTTATGTTATCCTCCATAACCATTTGAGTTCGCCTGACTAAGATTTACAAGATGACCATAGCTTGCTTTATACCAACAATTTCCGTGGGATCGACCCTTACTCGCGTAAGGTTTATTACTTGGACGACCCAGTGCACTTGCTGGTTAGTTGTGCGAAGTTGTGATAAAGAGTTGAGATTGCAATTGAGCATACCATGTTGATGGCGCCATTGATGATCACAATTTCGTGCACCAAGTTTTTGGCGCCGTTGCCGGGGATTGTTTGAATTTGGACAACTGATGGTTCATCTTATTGCTTAGATTAGGTATTTATCTTCAGAGTTCTTAAGAATGAATTCTAGAGTTTCAAGGTGATGTTCTCATCATCACCAAAGCTGATTGATTCTCATCAATTTAGCTCTTGAATGTAATGTCCTACTGAAGCTTGGCTAGCCATGTCTAATCTTTTTAGACTGAAGCTTTAGACTAACACTGCATGATTCCTGGAATTCTCATTAAGAATTTTGAATCCTTTATTTTTCTTTTTCCACATAATTTTCGAAAAATCAAAAAAATTTTAAAATCATAAAAAACCAAAAATATTTTATGTTTCTTGTTTGAGTCTAGTGTCTAATTTTAAGTTTGGTGTCAATTGCATGTTTCTGTTCATTCATGTGTCTTCATTGATCTTCAAGATGTTCTTGATGATTTCTTTACTCTTATCTTTAAATTCTCTTGTCTTGAGTGTTTTGTTGTTTCTCATATGCATTCTCAATTTGTTAGTGTCAATAGTATACAAACTTCTAAGTTTGGTTTCTCGCATGCATTGTCTATTTGATCTTAGTTGCATTTTGATTATTCCTCATTATTAAAAATTCAAAAATTTTTTTATTTGTGTCTTTTCAAGTCAATAATACAGAGAATTGAAGATTCAGAACATACAGCAGAGGAATCACACAAAAAAAGCTGGGCGTTCAAAACGCCCAGTGAGGAAGGAAAACTGGCATTTAAACGCCAGCCAGGGTGCCTGGCTGGGCGTTTAACGCCCAAAAGGGTAGAGTTTTTGGCGTTAAACGCCAGAATGGATACCATTTTAGGCGTTTAACGCCAGGATGGCACAAAAGGGAAGATTCTGTTTTTAATTCAATTTTTTTTCAAGTTTTCATAATTTTTCAAAATCAAATCTTTTTCAAATCATATCTTTTCAATCATATATTTTCAAAATCAATTTCTTTCCATTGTCAAAAATACTTGCTAACAATTAATGATTTGATTCAACATTTCAAGTATGTTGCCTTTTCTGTTGAGAAAGGTTTAATGTTTGAATCATATCTTTTCTTGTTAGCCAAGTCATTGATTTTAAAAATCAAATCTTTTTAAATTATTTTTCAATCATATCTTTTCAATCAAATCTTTTTAAAACCATAACTTTTCAATCATATCTTTTTAATCACATCTTTTTCAAAATAGTTTTAAATCATATCTCTTTGGTTTCTAATTTTAAAATCTTTTTCAAAATCACTTTATTTCTTTCCCAACTTTAATTTTCGAAAATCATCAATCAAATTTTCAAAATTTCTTTTAATTATTTTAAAATCTTTTACTTTAATTTCAAAAATTCTTCCCCTCTTCTCACATCCTTCTACTCATGGACTAACACTCCTCCTCAATGCACAATTCGAACTCTATCCCTCTTGATAAGTTCGAATTCTTCTACCTCCTCCTTCTATTCTTCCTTTTCTCTGACACCTCAAGGAATCTCTATATTGTGATAGAGGATTCCATACTTTCTTGTTCTCTTCTCTTTCATATAAGCAGGAGCAAAGACAAAAGCATTCTTGTTGAGGCTGACCCTGAACCTGAAAGGATCTTGAAGCGAGAGCTAAGAGAAGCTAAAGCACAACTCTCTGTAGAGGACCTAACAGAAATCTTCAAACAAGAAGAAGACATGGCAGCCGAAAACAACAACAATGCTAATAATGCAAGGAAGGTGCTGGGTGACTTTACTGCACCTACTCCCGACTTCTATGGGAGAAGCATCCCTATCCCTGCCACTGGAGCAAACAACTTTGAGCTTAAGCCTCAATTAGTTTCTCTAATGCAACAGAACTGCAAGTTTCATGGACTTTCATTGGAAGATCCTCATCAGTTTTTAGCTAAATTCTTGCAAATCTGTGACACTGTCAAGACCAATGGGGTTGACCCTGAGGTCTATAGACTTATGCTATTCCCTTTTGCTGTAAGAGACAGAGCTAGGATATGGTTGGACTCACAACCTAAAGAAATCCTGAACTCTTGGGAAAAGCTGGTCAATGCCTTCTTGGAAAAGTTCTTTCGACCTCAAAAATTG
The DNA here is from genome assembly GCF_000817695.3 of Arachis duranensis. NCBI lineage: Eukaryota > Viridiplantae > Streptophyta > Magnoliopsida > Fabales > Fabaceae > Arachis > Arachis duranensis. Next base: position 45,884,267 of record NC_029774.3, read on the forward strand.
AGTAAGCTTAGAGTGGAAGTCCAAACCTTCAGACAGAAAGAAGGTGAATCCCTCTATGAAGCATGGGAAAGATACAAACAATTGATCAGAAAGTGTCCTTCTGACATGCTTTCTGAATGGAGCATCATAGGTATCTTCTATGATGGTCTGTTTGAACTGTCCAAGATGTCATTGGACTGCTCTGCTGGAGGATCTCTTCATCTGAAGAAGACGCCTGCAGAAGCTCAAGAACTCATTGAAATGGTTGCAAATAACCAATTCATGTACACTTCTGAAAGGAATCCTGTGAACAATGGGACGAATCAGAAGAAAGGAGTTCTTGAGATTGATACTCTGAATGCCATATTGGCTCAGAACAAAATATTGACTCAGCAAGTCAATTTGATTTCTCAAAGTCTGTCTGGAATGCAAGCTGCACCAGGCGGTACTAAGGACGCTTCATCTGAAGAAGAAGCTTATGATCGTGAGAACCCATCAATGGAAGAGGTGAATTACATGGGAGAACCCTATGGGAACACCTATAATCCTTCATGGAAAAATTATCCAAATCTCTCATGGAAGGATCAACAGAGACCTCAACAAGATTTCAACAACAATAATGGTGGAAGAAACAGGTTTGGCAATGGCAAGCCTTTTCCATCATCTTCTCAGCAACAGACAGAGAATTCTAAGCAGAGCCACTCTGACTTAGCAACCATGGTCTCTGATCTAATCAAAACCACTCAAAGTTTCATGACTGAAACAAGGTTGGTGGACAAAATTGTGATTCGTACTCTTTGTACTTGTATGAAATTTAATTCGAGATAATAGCTCTTTACTATGTGTGGTCACAACTCCGTTCAACTAACCAGCAAGTGTACTGGGTCGTCCAAGTAATAAACCTTACGTGAGTAAGGGTCAATTCCACAGAGATTGTTGGTATGAAGCAAGCTATGGTCATCTTGTAAATCCCAGTCAGGCGGATTTAAATAAATTATGGAATTTGGAAAATCAAATAATAGTAATTAAACATAAAATAAGGACAAAGTTACTCATGTATTTCCATGATGGGAATTTCAGATAGGCGTATGGAGATGTTGTGCTCCTCCTGAATCTCTGCTTTCCTACTGCTTTTATCCAATTTTATCACTCTCTTCTATGGCAAGCTGTATGTAGGGCATCACCGTTGTCAATGGCTACATCCCATCTTCTCAGTGAAAAAGGTCCAAATGCTCTGTCACAGCACGGCTAATCATCTGTCGGTTCTCAATCAGGTTGGAGTAGAATCCCTTGATTCTTTTACGTCTGTCACTAACGCCCAGCCTTCAGGAGTTTGAAGCTCGTCACAGTCATTCAATTCCGGAATCCTACTCAGAATACCACAGACAAGGTTAGACCTTCCAGATTCCCATGAATGCCGCCATCAATTCTAGCTTATACCACGAAGATTCTGATTAAGGAATCCAAGAGATATGTGCCCGGTCTAGGGTAGAATGGAAGTGGTTGTCAATCACGCGCGTTCATAGGTGAGAATGATGATGAGTGTCACGGATCATCACATTCATCAAGTTTAAGTGCAACGAATATCTTAGAATAGGAATAATTCGAATTGGATAGAAAATAATAGTAATTGCATTGAAGCTTGAGGTACAACAGATCTCCACACCCTTAATCTATGGTGTGTAGAAACTCCACCGTTGAAAATACATAAGTGAAAGGTTCAGGCATGGCCGAATGGCCAGCCCCCCCAAAACGTGATCAATAGTCTCCTCAGATGAAGAATAAAATAAAACTGAGACCAAAGATGTCTAATACAATAGTAATGTATCCTATTTATATCAGACTAGCTACTAGGGTTTACATGAGTAAGTAATTGATGCATAAATCCACTTCCGGGGCCCACTTGGTGTGTGTTTGGCTGAGCTTGATCTATCCACGAGCTGAGGCTTCTTTTGGAGTTGAACGCCAAGTTGTAACGTGTTTTGGGCGTTCAACTCCGGGTCGTGACGTGTTTCTGGCGTTTTACTCCAGACAGCAACATGGAACTGGCGTTAAGCGCCAGTTTACGTCATCAATTCCTGAATAAAGTATAGACTATTATATATTGCTGGAAAGCTCTGGATGTCTACTTTCTAACGCCGTTGAGACCGCGGCATTTGAAGTTCTGTAGCTCCAGAAAATCCATTTCGAGTGCAGGGAGGTCAGATTCCAACAGCATCAGCAGTCCTTTGTCAGCCTCCTATCAGAGTTTTGCTCAAATCCCTCAATTTCTGCCAGAAATTACCTGAAATCACAGAAAAACACACAAACTCATAGTAAAGTCCAGAAATGTGAATTTAACATAAAAACTAATGAAAACATCCCTAAAAGTAGCTTGAACTTACTAAAAACTACTTAAAAACAATGCCAAAAAGCATATAAATTATCCGCTCATCAAAGGTCCTCCATTAGAAACTTGGAGGCACAAGTGGGTCAGCTGAGTAAGAGAGTTACTGAACCCCCTCCTAGCACTCTTCCAAGCAATACAGAAGAAAATCCAAAAGGAGAGTGTAAGGCCATCAACATGGCCGAAATTGGAGAAGAGGAAGAGGCAGTGATCGCCACTGAGGAAGACCTCAATGGACATCCACTGGCCTCCAATGAGTTCCCTAATGAGGAACCATGGGAATCTGAGGCTCACACAGAGACCATAGAGATTCCATTGGATTTACTTCTGCCATTCATGAGCTCTGATGAGTATTCTTCCTCTGAAGAGGACGAAGATGTCACTGAAGAGCAAGTTGCTAAGTACCTTGGAGCAATCATGAAACTAAATGACAAGTTATTTGGTAATGAGACTTGGGAGGATGAACCTCCTTTCCTCACCAAAGAACTGGATGACTTGACTAGGCAGAGATTACCTCAAAAGAGACAGGACCCTGGGAAGTTCTCAATACCTTGTACAATAGGCACCATGACCTTCAAGAAGGCTCTATGTGACCTAGGGTCAAGCATAAACCTCATGACTCTCTCTGTAATGGAGAAGCTAGGGATCTTTGAGGT
>NC_029774.3:45887357-45888918 GCF_000817695.3 Arachis duranensis
GGATGTTCTGGTAAAGATTGAAGACCATTACATCCCTGCTGATTTCATAGTCCTAGAGACTAGGAAGTGTATGGATGAATCTATCATCCTTGGCAGACCCTTCCTAGCCACAGCAAAGGCTGTGATTGATGTTGACAGAGGAGAATTGATCATTCAAGTGAATGAAGAATCCCTTGTGTTTAAGGCTCAAGGATATCCCTCTATAACCATGGAGAAGAAGCATGAAGAGCTTCTCTCAAAACAGAGTCAAACAGAGCCCCCACAGTCAAACTCTAAGTCTGGTATTGGGAGGCCACAATCAAATTCTAAGTTTGGTGTTGAACCCCCACATTCAAACTCTAAGTTTGGTGTTGGGAGGTTCCAACATTGCTCTGAGTATCTGTGAGGCTCCATGAGGGCCCACTGTCAAGCTAATGACATTAAAGAAGCGCTTGTTGGGAGGCAACCCAATGTTATATTTATCTATTTTTCTTTTGTTATCTTATGTTTTCTATAGGTTGATGATCATGGGAAGTCACAAAATCAATTGAAAAAGCAAAAACAGAATGAAAAACAGAAAGAAAAATAGCACACCGTGGAGGAAAATTTGCTGGCGTTTAAACGCCAGTGAAGATAGCAAAATGGGCGTTTAACGCCCAGTCTGGTACCACTCTGGGTGTTTAACGCCAGAAAGGAGCACCAGACTGGCGTTTAACGCCAGGAATGGGCAAGAAGCTAGTGTTAAACGCCAGAAATGGGCACCAGCCCGGCGTTTAACGCCAGGATTGGCAGAAGGAGCATTTTTGCTCGCCACTTGGTGCAGGGATGAATTATCCTTGACACCTCAGGATCTGTGGACCCCACAGGATCCCCACCTACCCCACCACTCTCTCTCTTCTCCACCCATTCACCAATCACCTCAACACCTCTTTCCCAAAAACCCCTCACCTATCAAATCCCACCATTCTCTCCACCACTCACATCCATCCTTCATAAAACCCCACCTACCTCACCATTCAAATTCGAACCACTTTCCCTCCCAAACCCACCCATAATGGCTGAACCCTACCCCTCTCTCCACCCCTATATAAACCCATCTTCATTCCATCATTTTCACACAACCTACACACTACTTCTCCCCCTTGGCCGAAAAAAAAAAGCCACCTCCATCTCCTCTATTTCTTCTTTTTCTACTCTCTTCTTTCTTCTTTTGCTCGAGGACGAGCAAACCTCCTAAGTTTGGTGTGGTAAAAGCATTTCTTTTTGTTTTTCCATAACCATTTATGGCATCTAAGGCCGGAGAAACCTCTAGAAAGAGGAAAGGGAAGGCAAAAGCTTCCACCTCCGAGTCATGGGAGATGGAGAGATTCATCTCAAGGGTGCATCAAGACCACTTCTATGAAGTTGTGGCCATGAAGAAAGTGATCCCCGAGGTCCCTTTCTCACTCAAAAAGAGTGAATATCCGGAGATCCGACATGAGATCCGAAGAAGAGGTTGGGAAGATCTTACCAACCCCATTCAACAAGTCAAAATCTTAATGGTTCAAGAGTTCTATGCCAATGCATGGATCACCAAGAACCA
>NC_029774.3:45889120-45889846 GCF_000817695.3 Arachis duranensis
CATAGACATTTGTGAAGAGGGCGCTCAATGGAAGAGAGATTCAAGAGGGAAGCCAGTTCAACTGAGAAGGCATGACCTCAATCCCGTGGCTAGGGGATGGTTGGAGTTTATCCAACGCTCAATCATTCCCCCTAGCAACCGGTCCGAAGTTACTATAGACCGGGCTATCATGATTCATAGCATCATGATTGGAGAGGAAGTAGAAGTTCATGAGGTTATATCCCAAGAACTTTATAAGGTGGCGGACAAGTCCTCTACCTTGGCAAGGTTAGCCTTCCCTCATCTCATTTGTCACCTCTGTAATTCAGTTGGACTTCACATAGAGGGATACATCCTCATTGATGAGGACAAGCCCATCACTAAGAAAAGGATGGAGCAAACAAGAGATCCCACTCATGGACATGAGGAAATTCCTCATCATGAAATCCCTGAGATGGCTCAAGGGATGCACTTTCCTCCACAAAACTATTGGGAGCAAATCAACACCTCCCTAGGAGAATTGAGTTTCAACATGGGACAACTAAGGGTGGAGCACCAAGAACATTCCATCCTCCTCCATGAAATTAGAGAAGATCAAAGAATTATGAGAGAGGAGCAACAAAGGCAAGGAAGAGACATTGAGGAGCTCAAACACTCCATAAGATCCTGAAGAGGAAAAACAAGCCGCCATCACTAAGGTGGACCCGTTCTTTAACTTCCTTGTTCTTTATTTTCCTATTTTTCGAA
>NC_029774.3:45890061-45890371 GCF_000817695.3 Arachis duranensis
TGATGTGGTGGCAATACTTTGACTTCTGAATGTATGCTTGAACAGTGCATATGTCTTTTGAATTTATTGTTCATGAATGTTAAAATTGTTGGCTCTTGAAAGAATGATGAAAAAGGAGACATGTTACTGAGGATCTGAAAAATCATAAAAATGATTCTTGAAGCAAGAAAAAGCAGTGAATTCAAAAAGAGAGAGAGAGAGAGAGAGAGAGAGAGAGAGATTATGTGCGAAAAAAAAAAGAGAGAAAGCAAGTAGAAAAAGCCAATAGCCCTTTAAACCAAAAGGCAAGGGTAAAAATAAAGTCGTGATT
>NC_029774.3:45890557-45921205 GCF_000817695.3 Arachis duranensis
GAATTCATTGCATATTCTCTTCTTTTTATCTTATTTGATTTTCAGTTGCTTGGGGACAAGCAACAATTTAAGTTTGGTGTTGTGATGAGCGGATAATTTATACACTTTTTGGCATTGTTTTTAGTATGTTTTTAGTATGTTTTAGTTAGTTTTTATTATATTTTTATTAGTTTTTATTTAAAATTCACTTTTCTGGACTTTACTATGAGTTTGTGTATTTTTCTATGATTTCAGGTATTTTCTGGCTGAAATTGAGGGACCTGAGCAAAAATCTAATCCAGAGGCTGAAAAGGACTGCAGATGCTGTTGGATTCTGACCTCCCTGCACTCGAAGTGAATTTTCTGGAGCTACAGAAGCCCAATTGGCGTGCTCTCAATTGCGTTTGAAAGTAGACATCCTGGGCTTTCCAGAAATATATAATAGTCTATACTTTGCCCGAGATTTGATGGCCCAAACCGGCGTTCCAAATCAGCTCAAGACTGCCTGGCGTTAAACGCTGTAACTGGCACAAGAATGGGAGTTAAACGCCCAAACTGGCACAAAAGCTGGCGTTTAACTCCAAGAAAAGTCTCTACATATAAAAGCTTCAATGCTCAGCCCAAGCACACACCAAGTGGGCCCGGATGTGAATTTTTATGTCATTTACTCATTTTTTGTAAACCCTAAGCTACTAATTATCTACAAATAGGACCTTTTACTATTGTATTTGACATCCTGGAATCTTTTGATCATGTTTTTATGATTGAACCCTTTTGGGAGGCTGGCCATTCGGCCATGCCTAGACCATGTTCTTATGAATTTTCAACGGTAGAGTTTCTACACACCATAGATTAAGGTGTGGAGCTCTGCTGTACCTCGAGTATTAATGCAATTACTATTGTTCTTCTAGGTGGCATTCAAGAGAATCCGGAAGGTCTAAACCTTGTCTGTGGTATTCTGAGTAGGATTCGAGGATTGAATGACTGTGATGAGCTTCAAACTCCTGAAGGCTGGGCGTTAGTGACAGACGCAAAAGAATCACTGGATTCTATTCTAACATGATTGAGAACCGACAGATGATTAGCCGTGCTGTGACAGAGCGCGTTGAACATTTTCACTGAGAGGACGGGACTGTAGCCATTGACAACGGTGATGCCCAACATACAGCTTGCCATGGAAAGGAGTAAGAAGGATTTGATGAAGACAGTAAGAAAGCAGAGAGACGGAAGGGACAAAGCATCTCCATACGCTTATCTGAAATTCTCACCAATGAATTACATAAGTATCTCTATCCTTATTTTATGTTTTATGTTATCCTCCATAACCATTTGAGTTTGCCTGACTAAGATTAACAAGATGACCATAGCTTGCTTCATACCAACAATCTCCGTGGGATCGACCCTTACTCGCGTAAGGTTTATTACTTGGACGACCCAGTGCACTTACTGGTTAGTTGTGCGAAGTTGTGATAAAGAGTTGAGATTGCAATTGAGCGTACCATGTTGATGTCGCCATTGATGATCACAATTTTGTGCACCACATAGAGTGCACTAAGAACATTAACCTTCTACTAATACGTGACAGTAACCAAAATATTAAACATTCATAATACTAAGACATAAGTAGGTTCCTAAGGCATGTATATAACAACCATAGGTGCTCATGGCAAGATTTGTCTTGCAGTCCTTCGAGAATTCCAGTCAACCAAGGACCGCTCCAAAAATTCATCTCGCATTTCATTGAAGTGCTCCGTAGCCAATGCAAGCGCAGTGTCCATCCTTATCTTGTCAGATATACAGTCAATGTTGTTCTGAAAAGGTGAGTGACAAATATAAGATAATGTTATAGTTACTTATGCCATCTTTATTAGGCTTGGATAATGTGATGACAGAAAAAATTAAGGGAAGAAAACTTTTTGCTGCCCAACAGGGTTCAGAGTAAACAGCTACTCCATTTGGAGCCAGAGAAGCATCCACAGTTTGTCATAGTAGCTGCATGGATAATCAAATTATACAGCCCATCATGATTTAATGAAGATAATATTACCAAAAAACTAGCAACTATCAAAATACCCTACCAGTTGTTCATATTTGGAACCCCGAGAACAAAATTTGGGTGCCATTCAGCCAGAGGAGGTTTGCTACCCAAAACGTTCAGGTCAGGGTACAAGACCTTTATGACCTTATCTAGTGCCCTTGCCTATAGATAAACCATAGAAGAGGACCATGAAAAATGTTGTTGTGTTAATAATGGCAGAATAGAGACACTCGATTGCGTAAATGCATATTGATTTACTTCAGGTTGAGGACTATAAAGAGATTATGTCGACTTATATCATGACACAAATGACTCTTATGACTCTCTTATTGTATATAGATAGCTCAGAATTCCCATGAATGGTTAGATGGTTTATGGCTAATCATAAAGGTGAGGAACTCACAAGATATTGGAAGACAAATTAAGGATCAATTTATTTGATGTGTAAAGAATGATTATTTATAGAAAGATAACAACACTACTATGCAGAAAAAGGTGCATGTTACTGTTGAACTATGCTTTTTGGTAGGCTATGAAACTATTGACATAGTTTCATTAGCATATGCTTCTAGTTGGCAAACATTCAATGCACTAATGCACTATAAATCAGGTTGAGCAAAACCCACCACAGTAGGAGTTCACACAACAACTAATTATAATGAAATAAACTTAATTTTCTTAGTTATCTTTTTTATCTGTGGTTAATAATTTGAAAATCAATAGTGTTCATTTATGTATAATAAAAGGAAATAATTACCACCAAGTAGCTCACAAGGGGTCAAACTTACCACCTCTGAAGCAGCATGAACCTAGGGTTTCAAGTGTTGGAAAACTATAAAACAGCCATATTTTTCCGTTTGGGATGTCCACTGTCATAAGATAGTAGTGGCTTTCTTTTGACGGTTTCAACACATCTTTCATTTGAACATAAATCTGAATAATATACAAGACAATCATGTGAGAACAAATCAGCATGTTGGAAACATAAAAATCAATGAAAGGGATACAAGGTGAACTTACATATTTCAGAGTAGTTGGTTTGGGAAAGTAATCATCGGCATAATACGTGATAACATGCTCGTCGTCGATCTCCGGATCTAGTATGAAGTCCTGCAAGGAAGGAGCAAAGCGAAGTTTATTTATTTGTGTCCCAAATGTGAATGTTAGCTAGGTTTTTAAATAGGATAACTACATACTGAGAAAATGACTGGGAGGGACCAAACAGTGCATTCATGGAGTTGAGCTTGTGTCCATGCATTTTTATAAGACATGAGCTCCATTACAAACTCCGATGGATCATTCCCTGGCAAAAGGCAAGAGAATGCTTCACGGTCCATAGTATGAGTTCCTCTCTTGAAAAGAACCTCATTCGAACTCAATGAAGCACCAAATAAATAGGCCGCTGCCTGAGCCTCCTCAAGGCTATAACGCATTGCCCGCGTAATCTTGAAGTTCGAACGGATAAATTGTTAAGACGTGAAACAGGTTGTTAGAGTTTAGATAATGGCAAAAGATAAGCACCTAATAGTCCATAGACAATTCTTCTTACCGGAGGAAAGGTAACCCCCACAGTAGCGCAGCTCAACTTCAGTGGTGGTTCTCGCATTGGCTTACGCATCTTACCACTCCTCTTCATATCCTCTGGAGAGCATTGATCAATCTTTGCAATCTTTGAAGGTTTTGGTGTTCCAAGCACGGAAGGTGCACCGCATGCAACATTCTCACCAAGTCCACCCTAAACAAGTTCAAATAAAAAAATAACCTCTACATTAACAACAACAAATGAGTTTCAAACAGGTTCATGGGAAATGCGGTAAACATAATTACCCTGACTTTACCCCTCATTTGTAGAGGGATGTAGGAGGAGTGGACCGAGGTAGCTGCTGTGGCACCTGAAGAGGAACCTCCGGCGCTGGACGTGTTGAATATTCGGGTCTGTTCTTGATGAATAATAGAGCCCAATATAAGAGTGTCCTCATTCCAGTTGCCAAGGATCCCAGAGTGCAGCAAGGGTTCCATAGAGGGCACGGTGTCACCCGCAGGTTGGCCAGCTGGTTTTTTGGGGATGTAGACCTCCTTCTCATCTCTTGCAACCGGAATGGTTATGTTCTTTCCACCGCCGACATCATCATCGTCAACAATAATGACATCAGATGCGGCGTTGAGAGAGTTGCTAGGTTGTCCATCTTTCTGCGCGAAAGTTTTCAGCGCTTGGTCAACCAAAGTGATGGCTCTTTTCAGGTGACCGGCAATAGCTCCAACCTGCTCGGCTCCCTGCTCGAAAGTCTGTTTATGAGGAACAGAATAAAGTTTCGGTAAGTTATTTATGTAAATTTCGTAACCAGAATATCGTTATGTAACTCAAGAATTTTGTCAAACAGAGTTACCTGAAGAACCTTGAACATATTCTTGGCAAGACCCTCCATGGTTCTATTCAGGACCTTCAACGCAGTACAAACATCACTGTCCTGAGAAAACAACACAGACTCACACATTAATATCATATGAGTACGACATTATAGTTTAAAGTAAATGAGAACCAGTTCTCCCACAGCCTTCACTGCCTCATCAGCATCCATGATAGAAGAGAACCAGTTCTTGGGTAGTGAATGGTAAAGCAAGAGAAGCAGTTTCTGATTGGTGTAAATGGTAAGACATAATCCTACTTAAAGGAGTAGTGAAGGGTTGTCTTGAGAAGTGAATGAATATAGGTAATGAGTGGAATTCTCTTAGGTTATGACATAGAGTGGCGTTATGGGAAAAGGGGAAGCATAATATCTAGTTTAATCTCTCGTCTGTGGTCTGTAGCAGAAAATCTGATGGTTAAACCATCTTGCATCCATGAGAATGAGAGAATCTCAGTGTAACCTTCTGGTCTTCTATTCTCCTAACCTCTGCCAACACCCTATTCGACCTATGTGAATGAGACATCTTTTGGTATCTTCTCTACTCTTAACCTGCCAACACCATACCTAATCTAAGTGAATGAGACATGATGGTGTCACAAATCATCCACAACATTCAAACATCAACTAATTTGTTAGCATGGAATCCTCCTATTTGACATGTATATAAAATCATTATAATTTATTATATTTAATGGGATAAAAAATAAGATACAATTGATAATGTCAGATACACTTATTAATCCTTGAAAAATGTAATAAAATGGGTAATGTGGTGAAATAAATAAACTTCTTTGGACAAAAAAAAATCTGATACATTGTGTAAATTCCTTTTTTTTTTACACATACACGCCATTTTTTTGTTGAAATATTTCATAGTTTGAAATCTTTAATTTTTATCGTGCTGGTTTACATTTTTTTACATTATATTTTTAAATCATTGATCACAATATAAAAAAATTTTTAAAAATTGGATTTCTGTTAGAGCATTATACACTTAAATATATGTGTCGTCAATCAATACATTTAGGCATTATAAGCTCTTATTATACACTTAAATATTTGTGGCGTCAATCAATTCATTTAGCCATTATGAGCTCCTACTACCTATTTTTTAAATTGGTGGGAGAATAATTCTATTTAGAATTACCATAGTTATATCCTTCATATTTACGTATTTTTCAAAATTTTGATTGAATCTGTCATCCCCAAAGAGGATGCATTATTCTCTCAATATAACCTAGAAAGTGAGTATCACCCGCTCATATGACAAATGATTTAAATCCAATTTACCATATCCACTGGAGGTTCATAATAATCGTTAATCTACTTCAGCACTAATAACATTTTACACATATTTTTTATAACTTAAATACAACTGACACTCATACCACAGCAGACACATTTAGTACCACTTATAGTTCTACTTAATTAGATAATGAAAGAAGTAAGAAATGGCGAGAAAGAAACAATGAAGTCATAAATTAGTTCTTACAACAAGTAGTTTATGAAACCTACCCCTTGCATGCGACGGATCTGCAATCAATCCTTTTGATCCTTCATCTTGAACATATTAGACAACTTTTCAATAATTTTTTCCCATCTGAATGAACAACTCCTGCTTCTCCGTCTCAAGTCGAGACACACGAGCTTGCAGTGACCCCACCGCCTCCACTAGCTGACAAATTGTAACACTCTCTGTATAAAATCAGTAAATGAATGCCTCAAGCCCAATAATATGTAATGCACATAAATCTCATAATCGATTTAAGTACAATTTTACCGTTCCCGAGCTGGTGCTGAAACTCCGGCTGATTGTGTGGCGACCGGTGCGAGCTGGAACCATCTTGGGACTGGAGACCACCTAGTGGGAATGGAGCCCTCGTCGTTATCTCCACACTGGGGGGTGGTTCACATCCAACCCTGTAATACCTACACCTCCAAAGGAAGAATCGGCCGACATTCCGTCATGGTAGGCCATCCACGCGTTGAGTCCAGCCTCGTAGCTATGGTACCGGCAGTGCAAATTTTTTGGAAATCTCGTGACCTGCTGTTCTGCCGCCTCCCACGTTGGATAGATTCTGAGTATTCGCCCCCTGAAAACTACGTAACAGTTGCCGTTGACGCGGAACACCATCATGGATAACCTATCTTTACTGCGCTCGAGTCCCACAACCCCCTGGTTACAGCAGCTAAGAAATTGAAGAATGAAGGTTACATTTGTGTGGGGTTAGATCTAACCCTAAAACCCGCTTCCTATGAATGTCACGTGATATAAATTTGGCTAAAAAATATTACATAATATAAAAAATTAACGAAAACAGTCAAATGTAAAAAATAAAATTATTAATAAAATAATAAAACAAATAATAAATAATATAAATTTTTTAATATTTTATTTTTTCTATTAAAAATAATAAGTTAAGTAAAATAACAAACATAATTAATCATAAAAGCATAACTAGTAACAAGTTAGAGTCTAAACAGTAATAAAAATAAAATTATTGAAAGTACTTAAAAAGAGTACTATAATATATTATTTGTATGTTATTTTTAATTTTAATAAATAAATATTAATTTTTATTATAATAATAAAAAATTACAACATATTAAAATAGAATATTATAAAAAATATTATTTAAAAAATATAATAAAAAATTTATGAAATTTATTATTATTACGTAATAGTAAATTTTTGTTAACCATTTTAAAAAATAATTCAATTTAAACGGGTTACATCAATTTATTTTGGAAGAAAGATTAGACAAAAGAGAAAGGATCGGAAGGAGCAGAGAAGGAAGGCAGAGGAAAATTTTTAAAATAGACAAGACATAAAAGATTAAACAAAAGGAAATTGGTTTGAGAATTGAGACTTGAGAGTACGCTACTGGTAAAAAAAGATGAGATAAAAATTTTGGGTTGCATAATTCAAAATGATTAAAATGAAATTTTATGTTTTCCAATGGCGGGAATAGTGTTTTTTTGTTTCCTTCTCTTTTTTCGTTAATTCTCCCACGCTTTAATATTATGCTCACTTTAACTGGATTTTTTTTAAAATAAATAATTTATTGATTTTAATTATCAAAATAAATAACTAATAATGTATTTATCAATTTAAATGGATGATTTGGTTTTTTATTATTTAAATAGATTGTTTAACTTTTTTATTATGTTAAATCGTACATCTTTTTATTATTTGAAACGTTATATTTTTAAGAGTTTGGTCTAATTTAGATTATTAATATTTTTTATTATTTTTAATAATTATATTTAATTATTTATAAATACATACATCTCGTTTATATGATAGACGATATAATTTTTTATTTATCTTGCTTATATTGAAACCGAGACATATAGACATTGAAAAAATATAAGTCTATCATTTACACAGTAAACAAGTTATGTGCAAAATTATCTTGTTTATAGCGTAAACGAACTAGATAAATGTGGTGCAAATTGATAAATATGTTACAAAATAATTAATTTACTAATTAAAATAATTAAATTATTTATTTAAAAATGTATATTGAGTAAGTACTTTATATATGGTCTGTTTAGATTTTTCAATTTCTTCAATACAGGTGCTTTAAGATTATTTTATGCCTAGTAATATTATAGAGGACACACAAAACAACAGTGTACATTGAGATTGACATTTAGAATAATGCTAATATATTTCATGTTAAATTTGTAGTGATCAGACATTAATTTTTTTATTTTATATTATTTGACATTATATAAATTTTATGTTTGCAGTTTAATTTATGTATAAATTGTAATTTTTATCTTAATTTATGTATGAATATATAAATCTTAAAGTATTATTTAATTGTTATAGTTGAGTGGGGAGGATACTCGCAGAAAAGGGTTAGGGTACAACATTATAGTTGAATATTAATTTGTATGAAAAAAAACCATAATAACTTTGGAGATAATTGTCAGGGCCGGACGAGGTATTCACTCATAAAAAAATAGTTAGATCAAATTTAATAAATTAAAAGACAAATAAAGAAACACTCTTTTAGGAGACAATGATTTACTTAACTAAATTAATCTATGTTTATTATATTCAATTAGAATAAATAACAAATTATCTATTTTAATATGCATGTTATAAATTAATAAATTAAAATAATCTATATAGTGAATTATAATTAATTAATTGATATAAATAATAATAAATTGTGTGATATTTAAATATCTAATTAAATCAATTAGTTTATATAATTAATTTACTGTAATGAATTATATTTAATGAGTTAAAAAAATAAATTAGAATCACTTTTAATAATTGATTGTTTGATATAAATTATTATAAATTATATGATATTTAAATATATAATCAAATCAATTAGTTGCTATAATTAATTCACGGTAGTAACTTGTATTTAATGAATTAAAAGAAATAAATCAAAAAATACTTTAAGAAACATGTCACATCAGCTCCATCATTAAGTGCAGAAATCTCATTTAATTCGCTTCACCTCTCTTAACTTCTCGGGTAAATTACTATTGTTGAGGTATTGGAGCCAGAGCCTTAATCGCGTTTCTGGGTTTGAATCTTATCTCGTATTAGATGTTAAGGTCTATTACACAAATAAAAATAATTTATTTTTATTATGCTTTTTAAAAATAGTATTTTTTCTCAATTTGTATACCAAAACATAATTACATATTAGTGTAAAAAAAATCATATTGATAGTCACTTTTTAAATCAAAATTATTATTTTTAAAACAATTTAATTTTAATTTTTATTTTTAATGAGAACAATAATATTCTCAACAAATTATAATTCTGCCATTCTGAAAACAAATATTTAATTTCAATTATATCAGACTCATGTTTATTTCTAACTGTTGTAATCATTTTTGAATACGATCGATGGACTTCTCCATCATAAAGTGCTGCTGCATAATCTTCTCCAATAAAAATTTCTTTATGCCTTATCCAATCTGCTAAATTATCTATTTTGATTATTTTATATTTTTTAATTCAAAATTCCTTTTTTATTCTCGAACACAATTTTTTTATGGCATAATTATTTTTAAATAATAAATTTCTCTTTTTCGTATAAAAATATATGTTAATTATTTATTATTCTTGCATTAAATTGATGTTACAAAATATTTAAAAAAATTCTCTAAACCCTAAATTCTAAATACTAAAAATAAAAACCTAAACGCTAAATCCTATAACCTAAACCCTAAATCCTAAACTCTAAACTATCATTTTTAATACTATGATTCTTACACCCTAAATCCTAAACCCTAAACACAAATGATCATTTCTAATAATCTAACTCGTAACCCCTAACACATAACTCCTAAACCCTAAATCTCTAGAATCTAAACCCTAAACTATAATTTCTAATCCTGTAACCTTTGTACCGTAAACCCTAAACTCTAAATCATAAACTATCATTTCTAATACTCTAACCCTTGCATCGTAAACCTTAAACCCTAGATTCTAAACTCTAAACTATCATTTCTAAGCATGTAATCTTTATACCCTAAATCCTAAACCTTACCCCTAAACTATTAGTTATAAACCTTAAACATTAAATACTAATTATAATATAAAAATATTTTAATATTTATAATAACATTGACATCTAATATTTTAAATTTTATTTATTTTTCTCATGATAATAAAATTATAACATACTGACTAAATTCTTTAAAAGAATTATATATATATATATATATATTGATTATTTATTATTCTTGCATTTATTCTATGTTATAAAAATATAAAAAAAATTTGTTCGAAATCATCAACAAAAAATATATATTCATATAACCTTTTCTCAAATACATAAATCATAAATGTTTAAATTCTAAATTGTAAACCCTACATTTTAGTAACTACATATGTAATACAAATAATAAAAATATAGTATTATTATTTAATTAATCATATTACTATTCATAATATTCTATTAATTAGATAAATATAGTTCAGTATTTAAACTTTTAATATATATAAAAAGAAAATTATACATATATTTTCTAAAAAAAATCAGGTGAACAAATTATTTTAGTAATCAAGTCTAAATGCCTAATTCATTAATTTTTTCATCAATTTTTAAGATTACGTTTATCTACAGACACATGACACTAAAATAAGAAAATATAGTTTTAGTAATTGATCATATTACTATTCATAACATTCTATTAATTAGGTAAATATAGTTCAGTATTTAAACTTTTAATATATATATAAAAAATATACATATATTTTCTAAAAAATATCAGATGAATAAATTATTTTAGTAATCAAGTCTAAATGTCTAATTCACTAATTTTTTCATCAATTTTTAAAGTTGTGTTTGTCTACAGACACATGACACTAAAATATGAACACAAAAACACAAAATCGTATTTCACAGACGAGATATGTATAGAAATATTGTGTCTTATTTTGGTGGAGCCGTCACGCATCCGAATTTGTGTATGCAGTTACTCATTGGCCAGCGACAAACACAAATCCCTAAATAGAGTTCAAATCCATGACTGATTAGTCATTGACTTATCAAGTTAAAAGATACCATAGATAACTAAAAAAATTAATAAAATTAAAAAATATAAGTGAAACAAATAGCACACAAATTTTAGTAACTACATATGCTATAAGTAAAACAAATAATAAAAATATAGTATTATTATTTAATTGATCTAATTATTATTTATACAATTCTATTAATTAAATAAATATAGTCTAGCATTTAAATTTTTAATAAATGTAAGAATAAAAAAATTAAACTTTTTTCATTTTAAAAAATATTTGTACAATAACTAGTATATAAATTTTATTATATATATATTATTTTTTTTGAAAATTTATGTACTAGTCATTTTACAAACATTTCATGATAACTACAAATCTTTAAGAGTAAAATTATAAAAAAATTAATTTATTTAGAATGAAGGTAATATGACTAAGTATAATTTACTTAGATGTGATTAAAAAATAACTGAATACTATGTACAGTAAAAAATTAATATTATTGAAGGATAAAATTAAAATTTATTTCTATGTATCGTTTTGTTCCCAATGTTTTTATCCAATTTAAGTTTCTAACATTTCAAAATCGTCTCAATTTTGTCCCGCCTTCAATTCTGTTAACGGATCTCTAATGGCTGGACAACATTGAATCAATTTTGAAATGTTAGGGATTTAAATAGAATGATTGAAAAGTTAGGGACAATTTTAAAATTTATCCCAAATGTTAGGAACAAAAACGATACTTTACTCGACCCTAAACATAATGAATCCTAAAACATGTCCCTTAAATAATTGTTGAGTCAAGTATCGTTTTTGTCCCCAACGTTTGGGGTAAATCCTATTTGTGTCCTAAACGTTTAAATCGTCCTATTTGTGTCCCTAACGTTAAAAGTGATTCAATGTTATCCTGCCGTCAATTTCATATCATGAACGCTTTAGTTTGAGTTTTAAAAATCTCTTTTTAAAATTAGAATACAAATGTCTGGGAATTTACCCCGTTCTTTCTCTAAATATTACTAGCGAATTTACCGTCCGAAACGAAAAATAGTTGGTAAAAATTTGGCCAAACGAATTTCACATCAAAATCGTCAATAAATCTGCTGGTAAATGTCTGGGATAGAATCGATGATCCACTCCGAGAAATAGCTTATCAAAAATTGAAACTAATTCTTACAACATTTACATAATTCACTTTTCTAATGACATAATTGAATCTAAACACAAATAATGGATATAATATTAAAATCGAACACATCTAAATGAGACCTAATTAAGAATGAATACATCCAAATGAGAAACAATTGAAAAATATAATCTGATTTGTTAGTACAATTAATAGCAGAATAACATTAAATCACTTTTATAAATGTTAGGGATACAAATAAGACGATTTAAATGTTAGAGACACAAATAGAACGATTTAAATGTTAAGAACACAAATGGGACTTACTCTAAACGTTAAGAACAAAAACGATACTTTACTCATTTCAAAATATCCTATATATCTATTCTATTATATAAAAATCGAATGTCTGCACTTAATGATGGAGCTGACGTGGCATGTTCTGGAGAGTGTTTCTCGATTTAATTATTATAACTCATTCAATACAATTTATTACCATGTGTTAATTATATCAGCTAATTGATTTGATTAGATATTTAAATATTAATATAATTTATTATAATATATATTATAAGTCATTTAATGTGAAATTACTTAATTTACGATTATAATTAGTATATGTATTATCCATAAATATATTAAGAAATAATAATTTTTTAACAATCTTCTACGTACTTGGGTTATAAATATATATTTTTCTGAGATAAACTCTTATAAATTTTACGCGCAAATCTGAATGTTATTTCTCTTATTACTTTCATAATCTGGTCTATCTCATATATTAGTTATGAAATTGCCGAAACTTTTATCACATTAGTGTCACAACAAAATTACGATGATCCCATACTAAAATACTCAACCACATAGATCAAATTTGGATGAGAAAATTCAGAGATTACATGCAAAAATGATCTCATGCATGTCTATTTTTAACTTGAATAAAATTCTATTGTATTCGGTGACAGACTCAGATAAAATTGTAACGGCAACGTCCGGGCTCATAGCGAAGGCAACTAAGTGATGAGTCTGTAGAAGAAGAAGAGAAGAATTTAACAGACTCACAATGAGAGAGAGAGAAAGAGAGAGAAAGAGAGAGAGAGAGAGGGAAATTTACCTAGAGAAGAGGGACTCGGCAGGAGAAATGTGGCGACGGGCTCAACAGCAACGATAACGGGATGAGCAGCGATGATGATATAAGCTGTGAACAGTGACGGACCCAGAAAAATTTAGTAATGGGGACAAAAATATAATAAAATTTAGGTATAGATATTTTTTTGCTTCCCACAATACTCAACAAGTTAAGGACAAATCCGTCATGAATTTGAATTTCATTTAAAAATCTACAATTGGCTGGCAACGATTTGCTATACATACGAGACAGAATTCGAACCCTCAATACTTACTTAAGCGAATGACTAAGTTGATCACTTGGCCAATCTAAATTGGTTTAGATATATTCAAAATTTAAAATTAGAACTATCTAATACATATTGATAAGAACTAGAAATATACACATAATCATTATTATAATATTTAAAATAATAAAAATATAATTTTATACACATAATATAATATTCAAAATAACAAAAAATATTTATAAGGACTTTTTTTTAACATGACTAAATATTATTTTTTTATACATATTTTTAAACAATTATTTTACTTTTTATTATCTCATATTTAATTGTCAAATCTACTTATTATTATTTTTATAGTATAAATAAATTTTTTAACCAAAATAATTACAGTATATTAATACATAGATAATATTTTTTTATCTTAAACAATTTTTAAAAAATCACTAATAATTTAAGTTGTATTTAATTAGAAAACTAAGTTTTAATTTAATTATTAATTAATTAACTAATATAATATAATTAAATATCACTAATTTTTTAGTGTATTTATTTATTTTTCATACTAAATCAAATTTAACAATATAATTATTATTATGTGTTAAGTTTAATAAAAAAATTTTAACATAAAATACAAAAGAACTATTTATATTTTATTTTGAGACAAATATAATATAATAAGTGGTGCATATGTATATAAGTATTAATTTTTTTCAAAAAAATTGCGTGGGCAAATGCCCCCTCTATATTAAACGTGGGTTCGTCTTTGGCTGTGAAGAAAGATGGGAGTTGTGAATAGGTAAGCGGCGATGGACTCAGCAACAACATGACAGGAGCTATGCGGGTTTTTTGTGAAGTTAAGAAGAAGAAGATTTTAGGTCAGGATGATTGAGTTTATTTTGCATGGCTATAGAGTATAGACTGAAGTTATGAATCATGTGTGATGTGAGACAAATCCTAATTACTAAAAAGTGTTTATATCTATATATTCGGGGCGGGTACACCCTAGACCCAACGATACCTGTCTTAAGCAAAATCTGTCCCGACTCGAGTCAAGTTATTACCCTTTTCATCCGAGTATAGACGGGTCGAGTACCTGCGTATTCGAAAACTCTTGCCAAGTCTAACCACGTATTGATACTCCTTTTATTAAGGGTTTATCGCTAGCCAATGGATTACTATATACACAAGGCGAGATTCTAACTCCTAATAGTTGTTTAAGCGGACGAGTGAGATGATCACTTAACAAACTCAAATTGATTAAGATAAATACTAATTATTTTTAATATTTTAATATTAAAAGTAATATAATTTTATGTATTATTCCGTACAAAGTACAAGAACATACACTAGTTGATATGTAAATTACGTTTAACCTTTATGCGATGTCTTTAGCTGTTTAAGAGTGTTACCTCTTTTAGTGTCTATTTTTAGTTACATACTAACATAAAGATGGCAGAATATTATGAGGACGCTCCTATAGTAAAAAAAGTATTTTAAGGTTTTTAAAGGATCAGAATAGGTTAAAAATATATATAAAAAACATAGAAATCATTTTAAAATATGGCAAAAAAAATTTATATCTATAAAAGTATATATTATCCTTCACACATGTCAATATCACTAATAAAAAAAACACTACAAACTTAGATTACTTACTCATTTTTAAAAATAGTTTAATTAAAAAATCTAAAATATTTTTCGTTAAAAATTTGTTAGTCATAAAAAGAGCAACCGCGACGAAAACGACGATAATAATAATAATAATAACAATAATAAATTAACAATAATGCACTAATAGTGTAACCGTGTAACAATAACGACGACTATAAAAATTAAAAATAACCACAACCCATCTCTATTAATTTTTTTTTTTTTGGTTTCCCACGATATCTCCCAACCCGACAGGCTAAGGACTAATCCGCCGTGGTACTGAGCTCCATTTAAGGATTTGCCGTTGGCCAATGGGTTGCTGCATGCACAAGGCGGGATTCGAACCCCCGACACTTGCTTAAGTAGACTAGTGAGCTAACCACTAGACCAACCCAACTTGGTTACCATCTCTATTAATTATTGAATTAATATTTTAACATTGTACAACTTCAAATTCATAAGGAAACTCATTTTTTTTTCATTAAGAAAACTCATTTTTAATTCACATTTAATCCATTCTTTATGACGAGCCATTTTTTTGGGGTGCCATGAGCTTAGCACTGCATGGGCCTTACCGATTCTATACATGTCCAACGCTAGTCCAGACTGTTATTCCTAGCCCAAACAATACAACTCTTTTAAACAGCTGCCACGTCATCATTCATTTCCTTAATCACATGGGAACGTATTGTATTATCAAAAGTTTTGGGGTAAACCTTTTAGATATCACTCTCATGTACGGCACGAATGACAACCACAATCTTAACATATTCCAAACAAGTCCTCTAAGAACCAACTTCTACTTTCCCCACAATAGACAAATCCCATAAACATACCATATACCTAATATAAGAATTTTTAAAGTTGTTTTGTGCCAACAAAAAAAAAAATTAATATACTAACCGTGTAATTTAAAAAAAATGTAACTAAATGTATTTTTTGGGTGGCGATTTACAAATATGAATGAAAGTTAAATATTCTATATTTCTATTGATATAGCAATAATATGTAAAATATATTTAAAATGAGGATAAATCACGATTAAATTAAAAAAATAATAATTTGCATAATTATCAAGTTCTCTAATGAATTAAGTTATATGCAGAAAATGTGTGTATAAATATTTTAAGAGAAAGTCTAGGAGGTTAGCATTTTTATTAAAATTTAGCCAGCATTTAACTAGTAAAAAAAAAGTAAATGACAAATTGGTCTCTGACCTTTTTTTCACGGACATTTTCGTTCTTGACTATTGAAAAATATTTTTAAATCTCTGATGTCCTTGAAAATTAGACGAATCAGTCCCTCCATTCAAATACCTCCGTCAGGCCCAATAAAAAAATTTGACGTGACTCGCGTAATGCTTGTGAGGCGCACGTACACGTCGCCATAACCAATTTGTGGCTGAATTATACAGCGTGGGGGACAAGGCCTGGACCACAATTCGGAGTGCTTTTGCCCTTGCGACTCCGAGGCCCAACGCCTCCTTTCACCACTCACTTAACAGTGCTCTTCATTGGCTCGCTCAACCCACCACCACCCACCTTTGTCAGTTGATATGCTCCTTTGACCTCCACATCAATGAGTTCAAATGGGTGCCACCCCCCTCCTACTTCGACGCCCACTATATTCACAGCCTCTCTGGCATCACTCTCGGGGTTCTCAAAGGTTGCCTCTGCCTCTGCTTTGTTGCCCCTGCAGCCGCCATATTGAAGACGTGGTTCATGCGAGACTACGACGTGCAGCACTCTTGGAGCCTTTCATTCTACATTGATATCAACTCTTATTTTGGCTTGAGGATCCCGGACCGCCTCCGACCTATTGCCTTCGCTAATAATGGTGATATGTGGCTCAAGGATGACTATCCTTTTGATTCATACTCTCTTGTTTCATATTCTTCACAGACTGGTTCCTTCAAGGATGACTGGAGATGCTTACGCGTGACCCACACGTACGCCTAACAAGCATTACGCGAGTCACGTCAGACTTTTCCACTAGGTTTGACGGAGGTATTTAGACGGAGGGACTGATCCGTCTAACTTTTAAGGATGTCAGGGACTTAAAAGTATTTTTCAATGGTTAGGGACGAAAATGTCTACCAAAAAATGTCAGGACCTATTTGTCCTTTACTAAAAAAAAGGTAATCTCACACTATTAAAAATACTAATAATGACTAATTAATGACTACAAATCACAAAATATAGTGGCCTTAACACTTCTCATATTTCAATATGACAACTACTAGAAAAGCACTAAGAAACCCCATTGACAAAACTATGAAAGGTATTTTGTAAATAGAGCCGATACAGGCATGAGGTTTTCTGGCATGTGCTTAAGTGCTTCTAATCATCATGCAATATATATGCTCCACTACTTGAGTTCCACACTTTCACATGAGATCAAACTTACAATGACAATTGCACTACCAATAGCTATAGTGAGTATTACTCAATCAAGTAAGCTGAAAAATACTCGTTTTTTGCTGTTGAAAACAAAGACACATTTTATGTATTATTGGCCAAGGGGAATTCTCCTTTCTTATTCACTCAGAGGAAGGCTTTTATTTTTTAATCTTTTTTTATTATTATTATTTCTCAATTCTCACATAGTCCTCCAACTTGTTGGCCAAGAATTAATTCACCTTAGATCAAAATTCTATTTAAGAATTTGTTATTAATAAGTAAATTGTTATATACATAAGACAGAATTTGAATCTCCAACACTTACTTAAGCAGACAAGTAAGCAAATTATTCGACCAATCCAAGTTAGTTAATGGAAAGATCTTTTTGAAAGATAAAAAGGGTGAAGCTTCATTCTTCTTTTAATAAGGTAAATAATTTTACTAAACCATAGACGTCGTATAAAAATCATCCATGAATGCAAGTATAACTATCAAGACGTGTGTATTGATAAAAAAATCGAAACAGCATTAATATAGAAGGCGATAGTCTCTAAGATTTATAGTTTCAATTCATCCAAAAAGTCAACAAAATGGGCCATATTGATGGATTACAAGGAAAGAAATATAAATAATTTACAACATTGACCAGCCCCAATCTCAAGCTCATAGTATGCAGTGGCATTATGCACCTCTATCTAATTATAAGTTTATTTCTGCTCAGAAACGTTTTAACCTGTTAGTTTCTAACAAATCCTCTCTATATTTTATTGTGGAGACAAACAAAAATATCCACAAGAGCACAATTACCTGTTAGGTTGCAACTGCAAATGGAGTTGTCTTTCTATAAATTAAGGTTTCAGTTGGTTCCTCCACGAATCCAGCGACCAGGTCCTTTTCTTGCAATACCAGAATAATAATCACCAATGTTTGCTACAAAAAGTGGATCTCTATCTTCTACATTGCCCTCACTGCTACCACTACCACTCACATTATCTAACTCTGACTTCTCCAACTCTTTTGTTAAATTCTCCATTTGGTTTTTCAAACTAGGTTTGCTCATCTGGTTGGCTTCCTCTGTAGATAGACCAATCATTGTTACTTTCGGAAGGAAGGGACTCAGTCCTGAATCTTCTTTGTGTACCCCTTTTCTCGAGGATTCTACTTTTTCCTGCTATTTTTGGTGAAACCAACCACCAAAAGGTAGCCTAAATTTGGGACGAGAGTCTTCGATTAAAGAATTGTTATCATCCAAATTGAAACAAGAGGAGTCAATGCATTCAGAATGTTTCTATCATCTTCCCCTTTAGAGTTATCAAGACAGCTACTTGAATCTGAAATCCTCAACAAAAAGAAGCTTCACTTCTACAGAACCATAAAAAAAGTTACAAATCACTGTATGGGAAATAAAAAACCTCACTTGGAAAACTTATTTCCAGCAAAGGCAGAATAGTTATGCTCTGTTGTTGACAATAAAACCATAGTAGATGAACCCAAAAGGTAGCAGCGTTTCAAAATACAAGCTAAATCAAACTTTCGACAAGTGAAAGTATAAACTGAATTCAATTTAACCTGAAAGAATAACTATTGTTTATTCTTGGGCAGACTTGCGAATATTTGTTAATTTTACATATATGATAAGATCAACGTAACTAGGAAACCACTGAATTTGGATTTTAAATCAGTTTAAAAGGATAAAACCAACATGGAATGTACCTTCTCTCAAACGAGTCAACCATATAGGGAAATTTTGGTTGTATGCCTGTTGCTTTCCGCAACCACCTATTACCCAGGATTACCTTGTCAACAGTATAATGGAAATGGAGTTCTGCAGCTTTTGAAATAACACTTAGTGGTATACTTGGATGGCCCATTTCATCTAGGACTTCCTGAACCTATCACGGGAAAAAAAAAAACTAAACTTTACAATTTTCCAAGAGAAATGAGAAGATTAATAAAGAAGGATCATACTCAGTGCTTTTATGATTGCAAAAAATTGTGTAATATCAGAGTCATGCAATAAGCAACATCATATTCTTCTTCACAAAATTTCTCTCTTTCTAGTATAAAATGTCACTAAACGAATCCTACCTCTGGAGGATCCCCTAAACTATCATTCATTTCCTCAATCACTTCTGCTGCTAAGTTGTCATCAACCACATCTCGCCGTCGCTGCAAGTGTCGAGTTTGGATTAATGAATGGAAATGTTGATCAACAGCTTCTTCAAGAATGTTATCAAGCACGCCTTTATCAAAAAAATAGGGAGTATACCTGATAGATCCAGCATAAAGAAAAAAGGAAAAAGAAGGAAGTGTAAGCATAATGTATACTCTGTTATGTGCTTTTCTTATCATACATTATAGATATTCTACAACCATTAGGTATAATGGAATGGGGTAAACAACCAAAACAATTTCAAACCAAACAGAAAAATTTTCAGCTCACAACCATTGTAAAGATGAAAAATAAAATGCCAAAAAGGTCAAAAACCAAAATACACACCCAAAAAGAAGAAAAAATTAATGGCAAAAATAAGCAGGCTATGATAAAGCAACTATTATTTCATATCCATACAATTGAACAAGAAACACGAGATATTCCTGTTGAATCACTTCTCTGGGGAAAAAATTGAGAGGTACCCTTCAATTCAAAATCCATATTCATATGATGGGTACTAAATTTCATACAACAAATTGTGAAAATAACACTAGGGGTCATATGTAACAAAGAAGATAAGAAACATGCACCATTTAATTCCATCTTTAGTTGCAATTGCAATGTCTAAGTTCTGGGCACTAAACACAGGCACCCCATCGACCTTTTTTCCAACACCATCTTGTGGAATTGTCTTCAAAAGCTTGTTAGCTGCCTTGACCTACAGAGGAAGAGAAGTGTATCTATAAAAAAATCAGGCAGCATCAAACTATAGCATGAACCAACGTAAGACAAATAATTCCTGCTTCTCATTTGGTACAAATTGGAACAAAGTGTGGTTTTTCCTGCATGGTATATAGTGAAGAACATTATAGATTAACCAAGCATTATAGTGAAGAACATTATAGATTAACTGAAGGCCGAAACATTAATCCAGCTATTGCCAGCTTCCTTGACCAACCCTTTTGTCCTCATCATGCTTCTCAACTCATCTACATAATCCCACTTTCCAATGGCTGCATAAAAATTTGATACAAGCACAATATGGCTAGCGTTATCAGGCTCCATCTGCAAGAGATGCTTTGCAGCAAATTCACCTCTTTCAACATCCTGATTAAGACTACAAGCATTCAGCAATGCTATCCATACTCCTACAGTAGGCTTAGTACCTTGCTCAATCATATTTTGATATGCTGACCAAACTTCTTCCATGTTACTGGCTCGGCCTAAGATATCTACGAAGCATGCATAATGCTCTGGATCTGGTTCAAGACCATATTTCTCCCTCAACGAATTGAAGCATTTTTTACCTTCCTCCACCAATCCAGAGTGAGCACAAGCCGACAACAAGGACAAAAAAGTCACAGAGTTCGGAATCGCCTTATTGCCATCCTCTATCATCTGCTCAAACAGCTCAACAGCTTCATGTCAACGCCATTCCGACCATATGCATCAATCATACATGTCCAGGAAATCACATCCTTCCGACAAATTCCATCAAACAATGATCGAGCATGGGAAATCTTCCCACATTTAGCATACATGTCCAACAAGGCATTGCACAGTTGATTTTCATAAGTGAAACCTTGACGTATCGTGATACAATGAATCTGTTTCCCTACCCATAGATCCAGATTCTCAGAGCAGCCAACCAGAGAACTGGTAAGACCAACCACATTAGGCTTCATCAAGCTCAGAATTTTGAACCCTTCATCATACCTCCTATTCCTGACGCACGCAGAAACCAAAGAGTTATACATCATGTCATCTTTCCAACCCTTCAAACTATAGAAAACTTTCAAAGAATCATCAATACATCCAACAGTGGAGTAAAAATCAATAAGAGCAGTGCTCAGCACAACCAAATCACGCCCCATGGACACCACCAAACCATGAACCTGTCTACCCAATTCCAAGGCCTTCAAAGAAGCACAACATTTCAACACAGAACAAAGTGTGAACTCACTGAGCTCAACATTCTCCTTTCCCATTTCTCTTAGAACACTTGGTGCTTCAAGGGGCAGATCGTGCCTCAAGAAATTCGAAAGCAAAGCATTCCAAGCAACAACATCCCTGTGAACCATCTCTTCAAAGATCCTTTTGGAGTGTTCCAAATACCCATATCTCGAATACATGTCCATCAGTGCAGTTTTTGCCACAGTTCCAATATCTGCACCGGTCTTGATCATGTGTGTGTGGACTTGTTTGCCACGCTTAGAGAGTGGTAACAAAGAGCACGCACGAAGGACAGGGGTGAAGGTGTGTGCATCAAGGTCAGAGCGTGTGCGTCGCACATCACAGAAGAGGGTCCATGCAGCGGCAAGGTCTCCACGGCGAACATATGAGGTGATGAGGGAGTTTACAAGGGAAATGTCTCTATGGAGCATTTCATCGAACATGTTATATGTGAAGTTGGTTTTGGAGGTAAAATAGGACCGAATCAATGAGCATTTTGAAACCAACCAAGAACAAGACAACTCCAGCCAGCAGATTCAAACCATCATCTCAATTCCGAAAGGCAGGGCCAGCATAGAGAGACGGGGCCAAACAGAGTGTCAATTCGGCCATGAGGAAGTTACCGGGAGAGAAGATTGCACAACAACGCTGCGTTTGCGACTTGGTTCACAGTACCAAGAATCAATCATCTCAAACAAACCCACCAGCACGCACGACGTAGCACTCAGAACTCTTGCAGAGCCTGTCGGAACTGATCAGGAACCACGCCAGAAGCGACCAGAGACGCCGAGAGGAGAGCTCCACTGCGGTCCGATGGCTTAACCGATGATAGGGAGTGTTTGAGGTAGCTCGCCGGTGTTAGCTCCACGACGACCTGGCACGGCGATCCTCTGGTAGAAGTAGTGCTCCTCAGGCGGTCTTCATGGTCTTCTCCTTCTGGAAGCGCAGCATCAGGAATCTTGTTAGTGCACCATATTTGAAATATCACTTTTCTAATTGAATCTTGGGACAACACATCATTCATTTATTATTAGATATCATTACGAATATTTACATATTTTTTCAATCAAATAATCAAATTTAGAATAATTAAATGATATATTAAATTATTAACCAAAGCTGCAATAAACGAAAAATCAAACATATATTTTTATACAGAATGATTGGTTCATGACTAATATTTAATATACACGTTGTGTAATTAATTTTGATACACGGTGTTAGTCTACATGTTTTGTCCCTTAAAATACTAGCAATTGAGAGTTAAAATATCATTTCCATTTCAAGAATATGTAACTACTCAACTATTGCTTTTTGGTGTGTGAAAATTTATAACACTACAAATATTGTGTGTAGCAGAACTGAAGTGTATCAACTATTGAACTACCCTCTCCCAAAAAATTTAAAAAATAAATAAATAAATAGAAAAGTATCAACTACCACTAATAGTTCATCCTATAAGTCTACGACATGTAGTGGGCTTTGGTGGAATCAGTCAACTCAGCAGGTGAATTACTCTGTATCTGGGACTAATTAGCTTGTAGCCCAAAATACTTGAGATCTGATAAGAAAAGCACTCCCTTTTGTTTCCATCAATCTAATGAACCCCAATTTATATTTTTTGCATAACCCTTTCACCATTTCAGCCTTACCCATGCCCCCCAAATCCCTAACATTCTAGAACGCTATTTTCATTTATTACAGAACTTAGCACCTGACCTGAGGGATTTCTTGCGCTCGTAAACACTTTGGCCTACCTCCTTCTTACTTGTTTGCTTCTTTTCATAGTTTTTGGCGCTATTTTCCTTCCAAAGAATAGCCAAAACCCTTGCACGCTCTCCTTCCTTGATGATGATTCCACCTTCCTCACATATCTTCACGGTCTTCTCAGCCTCCCAGCGCGACTCTAGCAATCTCTGTATGCTCTCAGCGCAACTCTGCACTAATGCATTAGTCATTAGTCCTTCTCAATATGAATTGCAAAGACATACCAGCCAGTTAATAAGGTCTACATGAGTTCTTTTAGCAAAGTTCCTGTAAACTCTGCTTCTTGTAATAAGTTTAACTACAACCAGAATATATAGTAGTCCTGAAATATGATTGCCACAAAGCATAGTTATTTTAAGTAGTTCATCACTTATTCCTCTTAAATAAGGTCTTGGTTTTGAGTATTATAAATCATTAACTAAAAAGAAAACATAAAAAATAAATTAACGTACTAAGAGAACTATATATCTCACATATAATGAGCTAAACTCTAACCAAATAAATAAATTAATTAGGCTCAAAGGAATACTTCAGTAAGTTTAAATTTTTAAGTGACTTAAACAAGTCAAATCAATTCCATTTTACTTACTAAATCAATCTCTTTTTCTCCTTTAATCTTGAATAATTCACACATAACACATATAAAATATAATATAATTTATAACAGTAACATACACTAACCTCTACAAAGAAATAAAAAAAACAAGTGAAAAATCTTTCCAAGAATGGAAAAATCAGAAGAAGAGGAAGAGCTACCTACATTTCTCACAACCACGTCTATAACTGGGCATGAATTTCCATATAAGCTGAAAAAGAGGCTACTTGAAACAGATCTAACAAACAACACCATAATAAGTGAAGACATGGCAATAATATTGGTAAAAACCACTACTTTTATGGTCTCCATAGAATTATTTGGATTAAGATTGAATAGCAAGCTAAAAGTACTCTAATAAACAATATTTCATATTGATTTATTGCATGAAGAAAACTAAGTTAAGAAGGACTACCGCAGCAGACTGGCTCACCAGCAGTGGAGCAACACTGCTGCAGAGGCAAAATATAAGAGGTGGCAGTGGCAGTGGCAGCATCAGCAGATAAAGAACTATCAAAAGCCTAAAATAAATTAAACTTAGAACATACAACAAATGAAATAGTAATACCAAACACCAGACATGCATCAATGGCAACATGTATGCTCGGACAACAATGAGCTGGCAATGCTTCCTGGTGTAGTTATCTTTCTCATTCAGTTTTGAGACAGAACTTGGAGCAAAATCCAAAAAGACTTCACTGTGTTCAGGAATACATGAGAAGAATTAATAGAATTTTTCGAGCAGTAGCTACATATGAAAATGGTAGGAATCAATGAAAACCAAATAGAAGTACTGGGAATATATATTAACAAGCCAATTATTCAATGAACATTCTCTTCCAACACAAATAATATTAATACAGAAATGAAGTTTAATATGAAAACAATTCTGTACTATCATTTCACACTGATTTTTGTCATGGTGCATCTTTTATCTTCATTTTTTAATACATGTACATTTAATTGAAATGAAACATTATGCTGCCATGTCGGGTTTCTGAACTAATCACACTTATAACTAATCTTTCAATTCTTGAAGCTGAGTATGATCCTCAATAGCTTTTTTCCATTTGCATAAAAACAAACATCGAACCAAATAAAATCCAAAAATTACAGACTAAACACAACACTAGAATAAGTAAGAACTAAGAAAACAGAACATCAAACCCAATAAAACCCAAAAACAAAAGATCTCCCTTTTCACATTTGCATAAAAACGAAACATTAGACCAAATAAAACCCAAAGACTGGAAACTCTGAACAAATAAATAAAACCATCAATACCAATCAACAAAAATTAAACAAAATCAAAACCCTAACCGTGAATGCTTAAAGTATGAAAAAAGTAACCTGCTTATATGATGTAGAAAAACTAGCAGAACAGAACAGGCAAAGCAGTAGCAGTTCAGCACCACATAGCAGCAGCTGAGCACTACCACAGCAGCAGCAGAACAGAACCAAATATCAAGAAGTTTAGAAACAAAACCTAAACCAAATATCAGAATAGAAAAAAAAATAGTTTAGAAAAATTAGAAAATATGAAAAACCAAGAAATCGAAAACAAAAAATCAAATTCAAAAACAAAAAATAAGATCAAGGAAAAATTTGACCAAATAATTTACCACGGCGCTGCGAATGCTGAACATGGCTGACGGTTGGCGCTAACGGGTGGCGAAGAGGAGGGTTGAGAGAGGAAACAGAGGTGCGACGAGTGTGGGAGAGGGAGACGGCAACGGCAGCGGGTGCTGAGCGATGGAGGGAGGAGCGACGATTGAGGGTTTGCGAGATAGAGCGCGCCGAGGGAGGCCTTGCCAGAGGGAGTCACCGCCGAGGGAGGAATAGGGGTTTACAGGAGAGACGGAAGGAGCGCCGACGTAGGGAGAATAGAGTAGAGTGAATCGAGAGCCTTTTCTCAGTGACAGTTTTTTGAAAAAAGTCCTGGGAACCTTGCTGCCACGCTTTTTATGGGTGTCAAAAGAGTTAGAAAAAATAGGGACACTTCAAAAATGTGACAATGAAAAATATTTCGCCACGCTTTTAAAAGCATGCATGTTTCTCTCTATAATCACGCTTTGGTAAGCATGAAATCTAAAATGCGGTTAAATCTCTTATTAATTGCCACTTTTATAAAAGTGTGACAAGAAAAAAGTGCGCGCAACAGACCGGTTTTCTTGTAGTGTGGGTTGTTGAAGGAGATTTCAGAGTTCAGTATCTGGTAAACTCATCAAACAAGTAATATTATTCTATTGTAACTGGTATGGTCCTACTATTTGCCCCACTAGCATCTCAAATTAAGTTTTGATAATAATACAAATACAATTTAATAATTTCATTAAATGACATCTAATTTTTAATGGGTTAATAATCAAATTAGTTCTTCAAAAATAAGACATTTTTTTTAATTTATCACTGAAAAATTTTTTCAATCAAATTCGTCCTTCAAAGATTACGAATTAATCATATTTGTCTTCCAGTCACTTCATTAACAATTTTCTTCAAAGATTAATGTTGTAAAATGTTATATATAATACATGATATGTCTAATTGGATATTGACCAAATATGTTTATGAAAATTTATTAATTTAGTCACTTTTTCCAATTATAAAAATCATATTCCTAATATGACTTAGTGACTAAATTGATAGATTTTCGTAAACATATTTAGTTAACGTCTAATTGAACATGTTATGTGTCATGTATGCTATCAGTTAACATTTCATATCATCAATCATTGACTAAAATTGTGAGTGGAGTAACTGAAAAACATATATAATTAATTCGTAATCTTTGAAGGACTAATTTGATTGAAAAAGTCTTTTAAGAACAAATTTAAAAAATATCTTATCTTTTAAAGACTAATTTGACTATTAACCTAATGTTTAATATATTAAGTAAAAAAAATTTTTTCTTAATGTAATCACATTTGGAAATACCTAAACCTAAAAAAGCCTAAACTTAAAGTAAAATAACCTTAGAAGTTAAGTCTCAACAGACTACTTTAGAAGCATATTACAACATAATATCATACCTCAAAAGCATAACATCATTCTTTTGTATGTAAAACGCTTCAAAGGAGCAAAAAATGCTTACATTAGAAATGCGTCCGAAGAAACGTACACTTTGTCCTGAGAAGTTAACTATTGTAAGAGAGATGATAGATACAATCCCTTCATCCTCGCACAAAAATGCGCATAAAGATATTTATATATTCAAAGATCTAATTCACTGTTTATCAAATTCATAATTCACACCTTTGTAAAGAATAAGTACTACCATAGGAAACATAAAAGCCTTTAAAATATTAAATAATTGTCATAATTGGAAGTGTCAAAACACTACATGAAAAACATTAAATACAATCAGATTTAGTGTCGGAGGTTAGCAACGAATTTACTAGTAAATTTAGTAATAAATTTATTAGGTAAAAAAGTTATCATCAGATTCGGATTTCAACGGTAAATTCGCCAGTAATAATAGGAGAGAAAAAAGAAAAATCAGCGTGATCATTACCGTCAGATTTAGAAGCGAAAAAATCCGATGGTACAGTAATTAAATGAAACGTGTCGTTTTGGTCACAGGATGTGCGTTACTGGCGAATTCGCGAACCCTTCCCCTCTATTTCTGCAACATCATCAACCTCACTTGTCTCCCTTTTCTCTTTCTCTCTCGCCGCTAGCTCTCATCACCACCATTTACTGCCGTTTTGCCATCGTCGACCGCTTCCCACGACCCCAGCCATCATTATCGTCGACGAGCGTCCAACTGAAGCTTGTTTCTACCATGGTTCTCCCTTGCGAATTGATGCCTCTATCATTTGCTGCTGCCGCCGCTTGCCTCTGTCAGCTGCGATGCTGCCCTTTCTCTTTCATCCAGGTATATCTTCTTCCCTTCTTTCTTCTATTTTTTTTTTTACCTTGTTGATATTTGCTAAATCCTAACCCTAGACTTCTCTCTTTTATTCCTAGAAAATCAGTATCATTAGTTTACCTGAATACGACCTTGGTTGAATTGTTCACTCATTGATTATCTAATTGTTTTGATATTCTAATTTTGTTATATTTATATTTTCTGTGGAGACTTTAGTAGTTTTAATAAGAATGTTGATCATAGTGCCTTGATTGTGTTAATTTGTTTTCACTAAAAATTTATGATTTGTTGTCTATTTATGAATTGTTGCCTACCTGTAATTTGTTTTGTTTGATTAGTCTAATAACTTAAAATATAGAAACCCTAACCCCTTTTAGTTTTGAACCCTAACCCTACTATTCAATTTCGTTTTCAACTCCAAATTTTAATTAATTACTTAATTTTTATTTGGATTGGTCTTGTTAGTGGGTTGGAGGTGTCGTGCGAAATTGACATTCCAGAGTGCAAAGGTGCATAACTCAGTTATTTTCTTCACTTTTCTCTGTTTTATTAATGTGTATTTGTATTTTTTTTCTTTGTTATTGTCAATAATAATTTTTATTTGTGTTCTTATTCGTTGACATAAAATTATTCTAAATAGATTTTTTGTGTGTTGTATTTTTTGGGCAGCTCATCATCCTAATATTAATGCTGTTGTTGAGTTGTTTAGAGAAGGTAATTTCTTGTTATTTTTATTAACTATTTGCTTATTAAATAATTTAGAACTGACAATATTGTTTGTGATTTTTAATTTTTCATTATGTGGTGGATTGTTTTGTTGGAAACTTTAAATTATGTGGTGGATTGTTTTGTTAGAAGTTTTAAATTTTTTCTGCTTTAAAATCCATTTTAATTTTACTAGCACACAACCTGATCGATCAAATTCATTTGATGCACTGATATGCAGCATTGTGTGTAACACCCTATCACACAGAGATTTACGCCTAGGTCATAAATCGAAGGTGATGAGGCGCTACGACCTCTAAAAGCAAAATATATACATATAAATATAGCAATGATATAGTATCTAGAAGCCTTGAAGGAAACAAAAGCTAAACAAAAACCAAGACCAGACAATTACGTCGCACTCGAGAAGCGTTAAGCTAAAAGGCATAAACAGAAAAACCAAAGAGACATACATATATAAGTAGAGTTCCAAGAATAGTTGCATAATCAAAATCTAGGCTCGACCAGCGAAGCAAAGGCTGGCTAGAATATATATACAAAAACAGCCCAACAAAAATATCTACAACAATAAATTCCTGTTTCTCCAAAATAATCCTCTACAGAGGGATATATAGCATAATGAACAAAAATGGAGAACAAACTACAAAGACTAACACAGAAAATAAGCCCCGAAATTAAGTCTTCACTTCCAAGAAAGCAAATCCAGCACACTTAACGAGGCACGTCACGTCCTGCATCTGAAAAATAACAAATACGTATGGAATGAAAACTATATCCTAAATAGTGCTGTCTCCAATGAGATGGAGGAAGGTTGAGGATTTCCTTCTTTATGTTCCTCCTGGGAAGCATGATAGAAAGATAATGTCCGAATTAGCTACCGGATATGTTGGGTCTAGCACTTTAACCGACAAATTAGCTCACGGCCAGTAAGACAGGCATACATCATACTGCATTTGTTTGCAATTGTTTGGGTATACATAATTACTTGGTTTGCCTAATTGATAATCTGTGTAACTGTTAATTGTACTACTTGTCATAACTGTTCTATATGTAATTGTTTGTTTGACTGTCTAATTTTTTATGATTGTGATTTTTTAGTTCGAATTTATTATGGAGTGTAGTGACTTGTAAAAGATTAACTAGATGATTGAATGAATTTCGGCCAGAGGCCGTGATATAATTGAGTTATATTTATTGATATGGTGTGGTGTATTTTGGGGCGGAGGCCGTGATTGTTTGAACGTAGATGAGTTTTGGGCTGGAGGCCGTGGTGAGATGAATTCTTGGTAAGTTTGGTGAAATTATTTCTTTGGAATATAGAGAAATATTACGGAATATTGTTGAGATTAGAATTTTTATAAATGAAATGTGAAATTGGACTGTGATGATTAATTGTTATTGTTCGAAGAGTTGTATGAAAACAGGATTTAAAAAAAAATGAAATTGATAAGGGTCATCGCTAAATTTGATATAAATCAGAGTTTCAATGATTTTTTTTTTTGGTTTCGGATGGAAAATCATATGATTTTGAATTAGTGAGTAATATGTCCAATAATCGAGATTCGAGAAAAGGATAGTTTGACAAAAAGATTATCTATATCTAGTTTACATTGTGAACGAGATAAGCACGTTATTACAAACATCATACGATTGCATTGTATTGTTTATAGTATGAACGAAATATACACAATATTATTTTGTTTACGCTATAAACTGTTGTGTATATGGTATGAGAAGATGACAAAATCTTATATTTGTGTAGTGGTTTCAAGGCACGATTAGATCGCTTTCTTTAGAGAGATATTTGTCCCCACACTTAGTTGCTATAGGGTTGATGACAATACTCTCCCAGGATACAATGAAACCTAAGAATTTCTTAATTAGCAATAGTAAGAAATTCTCAACTCTCTTGAACAAAGAAAATCTCTTAATAGTAGTGTAAATTGTACGCTTAGTACTTCATTTCTGAAATAGTGGACAAGGACTTATTTATACATATTGCACGTAGCAATTATGATTAGTTACGTATACAAATGGTTGTGTCATTTCTATTGCCAATAGATACAATGTTTTGAACATATACAACTCTTAAAGAGTTGTGTCCCTTTAGCCAATAGACACAAT
>NC_029774.3:45925315-45926802 GCF_000817695.3 Arachis duranensis
ATAATAAATTCAAAATATTTCATCATAATAAACTTATCTGTTCCTTGTCGTTCGGTATTGTACTTTTCTTCCAGAGATTTCCAAATCTCTAATGGTGATTGAATTGACATGTAGAGATCATAGAGTCGGTCGGATAAAGTATTGAGAATAAATTATTGAGAATATGAAGTATCTTCATCACGTTTCTTTTTCAATTGAACAATCTTTTCTTTCTCTTCCGGTGTGGAATTTTCAGCGGCATCGGCAATTGTTGTAGTCTTTGGGTCAATCACATATGCAAGATTGAGAACTGAAAGAAGAAACATCATCTTGTCTTTCCAACGGTTGAAGTTCGTTCCATCAAAGCGATCTAATTTGACAAACTCTTGATTCATGACCTTGAACGTAGTGTTTTGATCTTGTGCCATCTTCAAGAAATATCTCTCTAAAATCTTGTGCCATCTTCAAATAATATCTCTCTAAAATTGTTGTGTATATGGTATGAGAAGATGACAAAATCTTATATTTGTGTAGTGGTTTCAAGGCACGATTAGATCGCTTTCTTTAGAGAGATATTTGTCCCCACACTTAGTTGCTATAGGGTTGATGACAATACTCTCCCAGGATACAATGAAACCTAAGAATTTCTTAATTAGCAATAGTAAGAAATTCTCAACTCTCTTGAACAAAGAAAATCTCTTAATAGTAGAGTAAATTGTACGCTTAATACTGCATCTCTAAAATAGTGGACAAGGACTTATTTATACATATTGCACGTAGCAATTATGATTAGTTACGTATACAAATGGTTGTGTCATTTCTATTGTCAATAGATACAATGTTTTGAACATATACAACTCTTAAAGAGTTGTGTCCCTTTAGCGAATAGACCCAATGTTTTGAACATACACAATCTTTAAAAGGTTGTGTCCCTTCAACCAAATGGTACAAAACGGTTAGTAACCGTTTATTAATATTAATAATATTAATAATAATATTAATAATATTAATTAATCAAATTTGTAAATACCCTTCATAAACAAAATAAATAATAGAATATAAATCGATAAAAATATTATAAATTGCATATAATTTTTTTTTATTTAAAAAAATCCAAAAACTAGGAATGACAATGAAATCTGAATCAACTAGACCCGACCTATCTAAACCCAATCATAATGCTTTAACAACGATACAGAGCGACACACAATTTATATCATATACCTAGTTATCCAAAAATACTATTCGTACATTAAAATTAATCACTAAATATAATTTAGTTTATTTTTAACATGTATTTATATTTCAGTATTTTATACTAATAATTAATTTTGGTAGTTAATTTTAATATACACGTAACATAGGTCGAATCATGTTTCAAATTCTCGCCAAATTCTTTATTAATAATAATAATAATAATATACGAACTTCTTCTAAGAATGGAGATTAGGAACGATAACATAATTTGAACCGCGACAGGTACTTACTCTGTCTCAAGTCTCAACACG
>NC_029774.3:45926905-45937537 GCF_000817695.3 Arachis duranensis
ATTGGATTTTTAATTTTTATTTAATAAAATTTAATAATTTATAAAAATGATATATTCATTGTACGGAATTATTCACTTATTTTTGCATCAACTATTATATGTTTCCGTGTCCTGTACGGGATAATACATAAAATTATATAAAATTTATTTATTAAAATTTAAATAAAAAATATCTATAGTAATTATTATTATTATAAATATTTTATAACTTAAAAATATTAAAAATAAGAGTAAAGTATTGTTTTTGTCCTCAATGTTTGGGATAAGTCCTATTTGTGTCCCTAACGTTTTAATCATCCTATTTGTATTCCTAACGTTTATAAAAGTGATTCAATGTTATCCCACTATCAATTATACTAACAAATCAGATTATATTTTTCAATTATTTTTACTTGGATGTATTCATTCTCAATTAGATCTCACTTGAATGTATTCGATTTTAATATTATACCCACTATTTGTGTTTAGATTCAATTATGTCCCTAGAAAAGTGAATTATGTAAATGTTGTAGGAATTAGTTTCAATTTTTTATGAGCTATTTTTTGGAGTGGATCATCGATTCTATCCCAAATATTTGTATTCTAACTTTAAGAAGAAATTTTTAAAACTCAAACTAAAGTGCGCATGATGTGTAATTGACGGCAGGATAACATTGAATCACTTTTACAAACGTTATGGATAAAAATAGGACGATTAAACGTTAGGGACACAAATAGGATTTACCCAAAATGTTGGGGACAAAAATGATACTTTACTTTAAAAATAATTAATATTTGTTTTAATTAATTTGGATTTGGTCATCTCATTTGTCCGTTTAAGCAAGTATTTAGAGTTTGAATATCGCCTTGTATGTATAACAATCCATTAGTTAGCGACAAACCCTTAATAAATAGAGCATCAATATGTGATGGATTAGTCATTGACTTGCCGAGTTAGAAAATCCGTAGAAAAAAATTGTATTTGTCTTTAAAATAGATTCATTTTCCATTAATAGCAATACGTATGGACTTTTGTTTTGTTGAAATTTACTTGGGACAATTTTATTTGTTGGTATCATATTCATTCTTGAAATCAAAACAATATGATCAGCATTGTTACTTGTTAAAACTTCACATTTTATGAAATGATTTCTAAATTTTCAAATTCATAAACTTATGTCATTACAAAAGTTATTAGATCGATTGATTAATATTTCTTGGTAACATAGTATACCGAAACACCATCGTTGAGTATTAGTTAGTGTGAAGAGAAATCAATAACAACTTTTATTATTTAACATATAATTTATTCTATTGAAAAATAAATTAATATTTTCTAAACTTGTAAATACATTTTTTTCTAATTTCTTACACTATTTTATTTTTCAATATTTACCATTAAAAAATAATAAATGACCATACTATTTTCCAATATATATGATGTACAAAATAATTTCTTATCTTGAAATTAATTATGGTTAGTAAGATAAAATTTAAAATATTTTTTTATTTTTTTACTCGAATTTAAATTTAAATTTAGAAATTGATTAACAATTCATTTTTTTAATTTCAATAAAAAATAAATTGGTTCGATACAAAATATTGAGCATTTAATAATTTCAATCATTTAAATTTTAATTACCAAAAATTGGATTAAAAATTAATTATAAAATTAATAATCGATAATATATATATATATATATATTAATTTAGTACGTAAATAATAATATCCAATGTATTAATTATTTATTTTTTTGATAGAATTAATGTATAATCTATTGAGAATTGATTTATTATCTAAATTTTTTTTCATAAACTTTGTAATATATGAAAATAGTGATATTATATTTTATTATTATTTAAGAAATTCTTCATAATTTTTTAATTATGTAATTAACTTAATTCATAACCTTTATTATTGTTTTTATACTAAAAAAATATCAATTTATATTATTTACATATTTTTTTACTACTAATAAATAAATAAGTATTTGCACTATTATACTTATTGTTCTAGATAATGACTTAAATTATTTATTTTGTATGTTAAATAATATTTTATATGTTAAATTTATTAAATATTAAGATGAAAAAATTGTTCAATAAATTATATAAATAGTCATTACAGAAAAAAAATTATATATCATATATAATAATCCTTGATATATATAGTATCATGTATATATTAAGATTATCTATTTTAATTATATGAGTAATTATTGTTATTTTTTTATTTTTTGTTACATTAGAAAATAATATTTAAAACTAAAAAAGAGATAATTAATTTTTTTTAAATTGAATTAAAAAATATCTTATAAATATATCCAACTTTTATATATACTACGTGTTACAATATTAAATAGTATAATATTTGCTATAACAATGACTTAAAATATTAATCCAAGATATATTTGGGCCTAGTAAAACCTCAATGTAAGTAAAATCAACTAAAATCCATTGTTAGGGTCCCAAATCTGACTTAGATTCATTACCTTAAATGCCCAATGCAGATGAAGTCCACGCATCCCTTCTTAAATCGACTCAGATTGGATCCTGTTGCTAGTTAGATATGGTAATGAGTAAGGAGCGTGAGAAGCCCCCTTCCCATCCTCCACTCCTATTCAAAAAAGAATGCCATATTCCTTCTCTGTCATTGCAAGTTCTTGTTTAATTACCCCTTAGGAAACGCAGATTTTCTCTGGTATCTACGAATATTCTTTGAAAATTTTTTAAAAAAAATTAACACAAAAAGACATAATATAATAATCATAAAATAATCGATTCAATATAATTCAACACAATTTATAACATATTTGTTATGAAAAATAACATTTTAAAAGGAGAAAACATAAAAACATATTCCAACATAATAACATAACATAATTTTTTGGGACGATACTGAGCGACGTAGTGACGGACTTAAGAGGCAGAGAAAGTGAGTTAGAGAGAGAGAGGATCGAGGCTGAGAATGAGTCTGGAAGAAAAAGGAAGAATTTGAATTGGAGGCAAAAATTAGGGTTACTAAATTCAAGAAATGGATTTATGTATATATAAATTAATAATTTTATATTCGCGTATATTTAATATGTTCTATGGGGTAGGTACTTATCTACATGTCCCTATTAGGGTGACAAACAGAAAAGCCCCTCTGTCTTGCCAAAAGTCCGTCATCTGGTGGACTAGCATGCCCCGCCTTGCTTGGTAAGATGGTCCTAAATATCTCTCCCACCCTGCCTAATGGTACGCTGGTGGGTTGGCGGGTTCTCCTTTTTTAATAAACCATTAAATATTAAACAATATATATAATTTCACAACAATTTCAATAAATTTATAATTTTTAAAAACATAAAAAATTTATAATTTTTAAATTCACACACATTAAAGTCTTTATAATTATAAATATGTAATAAACATAATTATAAACCAAATTTATTGAAACAAAATAATAAAATCAATATTGTCCAAAGTAAAATAAATATTTTCTAAAATATATAATAAACATCTTCAAGTTTATAATCAATCAAACATAAAACATAATCCAAAATATAACTTAGAATATCTTCAATTATCATCTTCATCCTCTTGTAGATCAATAACATCATAAAAATTTATAAAAAAATGGTCCTGACAAAATAAAATTTTGCCCCACCTGTCGAAACCTGCCAAATCTCATGGATTAGGTGGTGCAGGGTAGGCAGACTTTTTAAGTTTGGCAATCTTAAATTTCCAGCCCAATCCGCCTTTGAGAGGGTTATGCGCGCCAACCCGATGGGTTTCGACCCGTTTATCACCCCTAGTCTCCATCTATTTTTGCATGGCAGGTCGTGAGGATTTCACGACTCTCCACCTAGTCCCAAAATACGAGTAATTCTTGCAAACACCCGTTTCGACTATTTTTGTGATTATCCCAATTGCAAGCATTCATTGGTTCGTGATGTGGAGCTATTCTAGCCACTCAATAAATTCTCAGATAATCAAAGTTAATGTTATATTATTTTTATAAAGTCACATATATTCTTGTTATAACAATATTAATAGAAGATAAATGGATAAACACTAAGCTATTGTTTGGATATAAGATGGAAAATAAGAGGAAAGACAATGGAAAGAAAGAAAATAAGAGGGAAAAATGGAAAGAAAAGTATATTTTTGTACATGTTGTTTAGATGAAGAAAAATGAATGGAAAAAAATAGAGAGAAAATTTTCTTTTAGTTAGATAAAAGAAAAAGTAAGAAGAGAAAAAATTATAATGGAGTAAAATTATATTAATGTTTTTATATATTATATATAAATTATAATTCAAATGGTAACTTTATATTTCTACCCATGTTTGCACTTCTGCATCAGTTTTCTTCGCAACTTTGAAGAGAAAAAATTTATATGAGCTCCACATACACTTTTATGTTTTTCATTCAATTTCTTTGTTGATCCAAACAATAAAAAATTGATTTTTTAGTCCATTTTCTTTTCCAGTATTTATTTTCCTACAAATTCTTCTAATCCAAACAATACATAAATGAGTCACATTTTTCATATATATAACAATAACTAATATCACATTTTAAGTTAATTTACGTTGATAAACCAAAACCATCCCAAAATTATTTGAATCTCCCAAATTAGAAAACATTACCTGGTTGTCTCCATTTACATTTCTATATAAATCGAATTTAATGAATTTGAATTAGGGTAATAAGTAGTAAATCAAATCTATAGGATTCGAATTACTTGACATTGTGATTTGAATGTAAATTGAATTCAAAGAATTTGAATTATGTCATCTCCTACTAAATCGAATCTATAAACTTCGATTTATATGATCCATGCTAAATCAAAGTAATAAGGTTCAATTTATACTCACTTAGTAGCAATCCAGCTCACTGTAAATCGAATCTCTTTCATTCGATTTAGTAGTGATATGACTGTTTCAATTCGAAGATATAACTCGACGCTGTACGTTACTACGAAAACACATAATTCAAACTCCATTAATTTGATTTACATAGATATGTAAATTGAGACATGCACGTAGCTTTTTTTATTTTGGGGTATATACGTAAAATTGATTTGTAAATGGTTTATAAAGGTAATTTACCTCACATATTATAACTTGTGAAATCATAATATTTTGAAAAGTGATGCATAGACAACTTAAATGTTGATAAGTCTGAAAAATTTTAGAAAAAAAATATCAAAAAATTATATGTTGAACCATAAGATTTTTTTAAAAAAAAATTTTGTCCATAGTCTATGATTAATAACTTTAAAATTATATATATGTTATTTATTTTATATTTTTTATTTAATAGAGACATATAATTTTGTTATCGGCGATGTTAGTGGTTATAAAGAGATTTTTACCTTTAAATAAATTATAAAGAAATTAAAAATAAAATTGGTTGCTATTTTTCTTACAATTTATTTATTTATTTGTTTAAATTAAAATTAAATGATATATTCAATTTATATTTGTTTGTTTATCCTAATGATTGTATATAATAGATAATATATTTAAGCATATTTTGAAAGAAATTATCGAATTTTATATAATCAAAAGTTAACTATGAAATTGAAACTAAGATGAAGTGAAATACAATAAACATATGAAGAGTGAAAATAAAATAAATAATTAAAAATAAGATAATAAAATAATTAAAAAAAGTAAAAAAAGACAGAAAATAATGCATGTAGTTGATAAAAATACACTGTAAAAAAATTAGTATAATCAATGAATATATGAAAGACAAAAATTAAGATGTATTTTTGTTAAAAAGTTCAAGAAAAACATTGTGAAGAAGAACCTATTAATTAGTATATATTTTTTTTTCATTTTTTAGACACGTATCTATTTTTTTTAAGTTATACATTTCAATTTATATAAATTAATGACAATTAAATATACAAAAAATACTAATTAATAAAGAAATAAAATTTAAGATAAACATGTCCTAAACAAATTGAAATAAAATAAAGATTTTTAATTATAATCATTAATTATAATCACATATATTTACTTCAAGATTTATACTTCAATAACTCATTATATTAATATTTTATATTTTTATGTCTCAATTTTAAACTATCACAAACATTAGTTATTCTCCAATAATGATAATACTTTTAAAAAAATAAACATAACTAAGTGAATAGATAATAAATAGAATATATGAGAATATGATATGTGACATATTTTAATTATGAAATTGGTATTATATAATAGATTTTTTTAATTCTTATTGCTTGTTCGTTGCTAATTTTTACGTAATTATTTAATAATTTTCGCCTATAAAACTATCAACTACCTAATATTTTGATTTAATTAATAAAAATGATGACATTAATATGTTTTCATAAGTCTTGTTATTATTTATAATTAGAAAATAATCATAAATAAATTTATTTTTTTAATGAATGTTAATTTTGTTGTCAAATTCTATATTACCTTTAAAGTTTTAGCGTAATTGAGTCTAATTTTTACATTTTGAAATGAATTTACTTGAAAAAATTAATATATAAATCACATTATTATTACAAAATTACTTTTTTAATATAATTAGTGGTGCTTATTTGAACCATTAAATTTAGTTTCTAATGATATTAAATTCAACCTATTTTATTATCTTGTGCCTTCAAAAAATTTACTGACATAAAAATATATCAATTGAAAAAAAAATCATTACAATGGGTATATTCATTTTAATAAATATTCTTCTATCTAATACTATAAAAAAATACATTGGCCACTTTGAATTGCTACAGGTCAACTTCTATCCACAGTAGTAGAATGCTTAAATTGAGATATATTCATCAAATAAACAATCAATAAAACACTCATCCGTACTTTCTTATTTTGGATACATTTATATATAAAATAAATTATACATAAAGAAAAAAAGAAGAAGAAAATAAGAGTTGAAATAGCAAGAGATAAAAGTTACGATTCTTATAATTTTGTATGTCCATCTATATATAATAGACAAAACAACTATGATTATCTAACAAAATTAATTTGTATTTATTGTACTTAACTTAAATAAATAAGAAATTATCTTACT
This sequence comes from Arachis duranensis, assembly GCF_000817695.3. NCBI lineage: Eukaryota > Viridiplantae > Streptophyta > Magnoliopsida > Fabales > Fabaceae > Arachis > Arachis duranensis. The sequence goes on from NC_029774.3 coordinate 45,933,941, forward strand.
TTAATTTAGTTCTTAATTCACATTATTTGAATTTAGCTCAATATATATGATTTGATTTTGATTTGATTTAATTATTAGTTGAAAATATCTCAATTGCCTATTTTATTCATAAATTTATTATTTTAATGACTAATAAATTAATCAAATTAATTAATTAGTACACACAATAAATTTGGTTTAATAATTTAAAAGAAATAAATTAAAAAATACTATCATAATATTAAAATAAATAAATTAGGAAATACTACCAAATCAAATTGATATAAATTATAATAAATTATATGATATTTAAATATCTAATCAAATTAATTAGTTGATATAATTAGTTTATCGTAATAATTTGTATTTAATGTGTTAAAAGAAATAAATTGAGAAACACTCTTAGAAGTATGCCATGTCAGATTCATCATTAAATGTAGAAATCCAATTTTTATATAATAGAATAGAATAGATGAGTGCAAATGTGCAATTATTCTTATCTTTTTCTGGTAGATGGGTGTGCTCTGTGGTATGGGATAAATTCTTTTATAAAAATAATTTAGCGAAAAAAGCCAAAATATAATAAAATTTAGGTTTTTTTTAGTTTTTCACAATATTTAATAAATTAAAAATTAATTTATCATAAATTGAATTTTATTTGAAAATATGTAATTGACAAATGAATTACTACACATATAAAATAAAATTTAAATTTTTAATATTTTTTTAAACAGACAATTAAACTGATTATTTGATCAATCTAAATTAATTTAGATATATTTTAAAATTTTGAATTAAAACTGTGTAAAAAATAATTTGCCGTATGGTGTGTGCAAACTACTTTATAGCTCCACAAAGATTTTCTCCAGTTTTATACGAAAATGACATGAGCGATCAGGGGCCAGCACCAATTAAAGAGAAAGAATCACACTTCACAGGATATTATCATTGCGAGATTCAAGTACTTACAATCTTGCAACGGAGCATACGTACGTTCACGGATGGGCGCAGTTCCCTTGTTGCCAGAAGGCAGGCATAGTCAATTCTGGACCCCCTGCAATATAATTAATGCACAGCGTTTTGGTTGTCAAGATCACTATTCTGTCTTTATTCAATGAAAATTAACTACACCACGGATCAAGGACAATTAGATCATGAAAACAGCTAATTTCATTTTCATTTCTGTGTCAATTTTCCATTTTTTATTTTCATCTTTTTCTTTTTGTTTAATCACATATTTCCTTCTTCGATGCATGCATCTAATGATTTGCAAATTAATTAAAAAGGAAAATCGCTCGGCCGTCGCAGCATCAGTCTTGGCAGCAACAATGGTCTTTCATTTCTATCACTATGATAAGCGAAGGGAGGGATTAGGTTTAGTTTGGTAAAGCTTTTACTTTTTAAAAGTAGCTTATAAAAGTTAACTTTTAAAAAATGGCTTTTTAAAAGTTGTAGCATTTATATTTGGTGGATGTTACAATACTCTCCTCATGTTTGGAGTTTTGAAACTCCTCTCCTTATGTTTGGAGTTTTGAAACTCCTTTGTATTATTAATATTGTAATGTGTGTTGGCACAGTTTTTTAATAAGTATTTTATTAATAGAGCTTTTATTATATATTGAAAACTTCATCAAATGATTAATATCAACAATATTTTTTTTTAAAAATTAATATTTAAAAAATTAACACTAACATAAAATTATTAAAATTTTAAATTATAAAATCTTTAAATTAAAATTTAAATAAATATAATTTAATTAATAACTTAATTTAATTTAATAAAAATAAACGTATTCATATTATTATATTTATATGATTAATTATATTTATTCGATTTAAAAAAATAACTATTTAAAATCGTTAATTATAAATTAAAAAATTAATATACTCGTATTATTTTTAATACGATTATGTTTACAATACTCCCTAATAGTTTGGTAAATCAACCGTATATAAAGTGTTTAATTATTTAATGAATCAATACTCTATATATTTTTATTTTTAAATTAGTTTTTTGCAGTTAAAATTTCCATTATTTTCTTTATATTTATTTTACCGCTTCTGCTTTAAATATTAAAATTCTTTATATTTATTTTATTCCATGGCTCTCTTTCTCAAATCTCACTTCTAACCAAATCTATCACTACCGTTCACTGTCGTGTGACCGGTGTCTCGTTTAACGTTACATCTCCTTCATCATTTTTTATTATTCTATTCGGATATGTTTTTAAACTATCTTCAATTTTTGTCCCTATTTTAATTGTTCTGGTATTCTATTTTTGTTCCTATTTTAGTGTTTTAAATTAAAATTTAAAATTTTACTTTCTAACTCATTTAGTAATCTAATTCTAAAAGAACGTCTTAATATTTAAACTTAATACTAAATAATATATTTGATTCTATTAATTAAATTTAAATTCACATTTTCGTGTTGTTTCTTTTATTTACCAAAGATAAAAAATTCAAATTCAAATTTTTATTTTTTAATTTAATAAAACAACTTTAACTATTTAAAGAGTATTTTTATCATTTAAAATTATATGAAAGTACATTTTAGTCTTTTAAAATCAAATTTAAATTTTAACATTATAAATTTATTAAAGAGTAAAGTACTTTTTTTGTTCCCAACATTTGGGATAAGTCTCAAAGTTATCCCTAATGTTTAAATCATTTTATTTAAGTATCTAACATTTTAAAATTGGCTCCATGTTGTCCTGTCGTTAGGGATCTGTTAACAGAATTGACGACGAGACAAAATTGAGACTATTTTAAAATGTTAGGGACGTAAATAGGACGAAAACGTTGGGACAAATCCCTAATAGCAGGACAACATTGAGCCAATTTTGAAATGTTAGGTAGCGTTTGGTGGAGAGACAGAGACGAAAAGACTGAAACTGAGAGACAGAGACTAAAAGACAGAGATTGAAATAAATCTCAGTATTCTGTTTGGTGCAAAGTGGGAGACAGAAATTAAAACAAAAATGAAACTCTAATTTAATTTGTACAAAGGTAAAATTCGAATTAATTAATTGAAATGAGAATATTTTAGGTATAAAATATTATTAAAGTTTCAGTCTCCATCTTTAAAAATTTTAGTCCGCTGTGTCCTTACTTTTTGGAGGTACTGAAATACTGAAATTTTAGGGATAGAGACAGAAATTTTAGTACCAGTCTCTGAACCAACAAACATGATACTAAGTCTCTGTCTCTTAGTCTCTGTCTCAATAAGACGATTTAAATATTAGGAACAATTTTAGGACTTACCCCAAACGTTGAGGACAAAAATGATACTTTACTCTTTATTAAATGATATCATTTCAAATTAGAATTTGATTTTTAAATAAAAGAAAAAAATATAAATAAAAAATGAATGATAATTAAAGTGAGATTAGGGTTAGACAAAAATTATATAATTTGTTGTTAGATTGGTTGTTTGAGCTTGTAAGTCAGTGTTAATTTTTATAAGGACATTTTTGTCTTTATAAAATTATTTATAAGAATATTTGATAAATTAAAATTTAAAATTTTATTTTCTAATTCATTTAAACAAATTTAATCCTAAGATAATTTTTATTGTTTAAATTTATAGTTTTTGATGCATGTAAACAACCATGAATA
>NC_029774.3:45938353-45944709 GCF_000817695.3 Arachis duranensis
AAAATATACCAATATGACTATATGAGTTTATGAAATTTTAAAACAAAATAAATCTTAAGAGATAAAAATAAAAAAATTGTTATGGAAACAATAATTTTTTTTATTTTATTTCAATAAAAAAATTAACACTAATAAAACAATAATTAAAAAAATGTTGCTTAATAAGTAAAGATGGGAGATTAAATTATTAATTTATAAAAATAATTTATAAGCAACGTTTTTTTTAATTTTTGTTTTATTAAGCAACGTATTCTATTAATATTTTATAATTATTTTATGGTTTTTATTTAAAAATATAATTTTATGTTAGTGTTAATTTTTTAAATATTAATTTTTAAAAAAAATATTGTTGACATTAATCATTTGATGAAGTTTTCAATATATAATAAAAGCTCTATTAATAAAATACCTATTAGAAAACTGTACCAACACACATTACAATATTAATAATACAAAGGAGTTTCAAAACTCCAAACATGAGAGGAGTATTGTAACATCCACCTTTATATTTGGTAAATCAAATCAAAAACAACTTTTAATAAACATAAGTAACATCAATTGTGTTTGGTAAAATAACTTTTAAAATTTAAAAATACTATAATAGACATAAATGTAAACATTAAATTTGAAAATTAGTTAACATATGAGGTTATATTAGACTTTTAAATTTTGAAAAGCACAAGCCAACTTTGAAAAGCTCTATCCTAGGCGCTTTCAAAAGTACCCCGATCTTTTAAAAGCTGCAAGCACAAGCACATGATCTTTTTGATTTACCAAACACAAAATGAGCTTGAGCTTTTAAAAAGCACAAGCACATCTTCAAAAAGCTTTACCAAACCAAGCCTTAGTAATATGAGTAATTCTTTGGATTTTTTAATTTAAAAAAATTTCTATTTTTTATTTTATTAAAAAGTCAGTTTTATTAAATTTTGAAATGTTCGAATAAAATTTGAAAAAAAAAATATTTTTATTTTAAAAACCTTTCATGTACTTTTAAAAAACAGAAGTAAATATATTTTTATATTAATGAAACATAAAAAAAAATAAAAATAAAATGAGTACTTAAAAGAATTATCCAAACTCATCACTCTGAGTCTCGTATTAATTATTAACTAAGTTCGTTCAATTAAGTAGATCAAACCATGCTATGAATTTATATACGAGTTTAACTTTTGACAGGGAAGATAAAAAGGATAAAAATAGGGCATGGTTTCAAGCTAAAAGATAGTATAGATTAAGGGTCCTTTGGATTAACGTTTCTAAACTCTGAAGTACAAAAATTACTTTTATATAATTGTAAAGGTGTTATGAACAATTTAAAAAAGTAAAAAAAAAAAATCTTTGATTTGAGCAAGCAATATGTTGCCTTTTTTAAAAGAGAAAAAGTTTCAAGAATATTTTAATGAATTCTCTATTAAAAAATATTTATATTTTCTATGCAAATAGAAAAAAATCTTATTTAAAAAGATTTAAAAGAAAAAAGTATTTTTTTTTCAAAAGTTAATCTAAAATCACCCTAAATGTACAATGCTAAAATTCCAATTAAGTAAGATAATTATTATTTCTTCATTTGGAAGGTAAAATTGATATTGATACTACTTATTTTCCTTTTAATAATTTTTACTCAGCAAAACTGATAGAAAAAGAATAATTTAGTTACTTGAGTCTCAAGCTATAACAAAATTGTATATAACCAGATTAGTTTTTTCTATTATGTTAGTTATATTGGTTATTTTTCTGCAGTCTTACTATGTGTATATGGTATACAAAACTTAAAACTCTTGTGTAAATGATTAATTCACAATCCATTCCAAAACAATCCAAATTTCTATTTTCTATTCCCTTTGGTCTCTGGCTCACCAAGAACAACTTCTACACTAAGTCTTTAGTTCTTTTTATAGTATGAAAGCATTAGAATTTTTTTTTTCATGTCTTTCATTATCTCTTTTACCACCACAATTTTAAGAGAATAAAATTTTTTTATTATTGTCTAATAAAAAATTCATAGAGATTTTTTATATCTTGAGGGAATATTATTATTAACTCATTAACAATTATGTATGAGGACGAATATCTATGTAAAAAAAAAATGATTCGTTCGTGTTTTGAAATTACAATATTCCACTTCTTGTCATTTTTATCCCTATTTTTCTCAACAAAAACAACACAATTATAATAGTAATAGTCAAATCCATGCTAACAAATGTACAAGATAAACATCACTAAAATCTTTATTCTCTCAACTCTAAGATATCCTTCTATATAAATTCTTTTTTATGTTACCTCATCACATTCTTGAAAAAGAATTGAAACAAAGGAAGCATAGAGGTGGAATTTTCACAATAATAATTAAACCAATCATAGCTATCAATTCCAATAAATTCAAAGCCAAATCCATCAACTACATATGAATTACAATGAAACATAAAATCACTTGGATTTTTCTTATCTTTTCTCTTACCTTTTCAACTCATGATCTTCTCATCATTTTAGCTTTTTTCCGTTACAGAAAGAGATTGACACAAGAAACAAAATCAGTCTAAGAAAAGCTTAGACATTCTTTTCTAATCAAAGAGAATAAATAATATTTTTATGTAAGAGTATATATCCATTTTGGTCCTTAAAGAATTTCAGACCGGACACTTTAGTCTCCAACTAAAATTAATTACTCGATTGGTCCCTAACAATTAACTCCGTCAGTCACTTAGGTCCTTTACTCCGTTAATTCTAACGGAGGACAAAATAGTCCCTGACAACTCTAACAGGGGACAAAATGGTCCCTGATCTCCTCTATTCGGAAACGACACTGTTCTCTTCCAATTTCCATTATATCTCGCATAACACTAACAGTCTAACACTGTAACTTCAAACTACACAATGCACACTCTATAAATTTAATGTTCACAAGAAAAAAAATTCTCATTGGATTGAGTTACTGATGTGGTTTGTAATTTTAGAAAGATTGAATACTAGAGATAGATTATGTAAATTTAAGATTGTACCAGAAGCGAAATCCTTTTGTGTCTTATGTAAGGATAGATTGGAGACGGTACATCACTTGTTTTTTGATGTGATCGTATATAGAAGTTGTGGGGATCAATTTTGGTGGATTGGAGTGTGATTTGGGTTTGGCCAGGAACCACCAAAGAATGCTTTGAGGTGTGGATGGATAGAAAGATAAGAAAAGATATGAAGAAAGTGTGGATTGTGTTATTTTTTTCTATAATATGGTGCACATGGAGATATAGAAATAACATTGTCTTTAATAATGGAGTGTTGGTATTAGAGAAGTTAAAGGAGGAAGTTGTAGAATGCACAAATCGATGGTGTCAAGATTGGCAATATAGAAGTAATTGATGTACTTATGAGTGCAAATATCAAGTCTAAGGTGAATAAGAAGACATATGAAGTTGATTTTTGATGCATGATTTACTGATCTATGAAAAAGTCCAATAATTCTACAGATTAAAAGTTGGAAGGAGAACGATCATGATTTGATGTTGTATAACTGATCAGGTTCATCTTGAAGTGTTTTTAGAGGAGCTAAAATCATTATATTCTTTTGCTCCCTGTTTGCTGTTTTATGCTAGTTTTTTATATTTTCTTTGTAGTTATTGCTCTGTTTTTGTTACTGTTTTTTGGAACTACGCCCACTTTGTTTAAAATTGGGTAGAGATGTAATTTGCATATGATGTCGAAGGAGAATCTTCTCATGACGTTCTAATGTCCAACAATCTATATTGCTTGCCGGAGAGTGGAGAAAGGCGTGCCCTTGGAGTAGTTGTGAAACTTGGTCTTGAGGATGTCGTAGACGTTGTCAGGGTTGGAGGTAATGTTATCAAAGACGTAGAAGTAGATGCTTTTGGTGGGTGAAGTGCAGAGGAGGTAGATGTACCAATCACAAAGATTTAGAAAGTGTATGGTCCATGACATGTTGAGGTAGGTGCGACACATGTGACAATTACACCATGGCTTAATCTTGGAGTTAAAGAGGAGGAAGGAAAAGATGGAAAAGAAGACTGTGAAGGTAAAGAAGGAGAGTATGAATGTTAGGTGTAAAACCCGGTTAATTAACGGCTAATTAACCCATAAATGAGAATTTATTCTAGAAAGCCCAAAATGTGATTTTTATGGCTAAATGTGATAGAGGAGACTGAGACAAGAATTTCGGTACCAATTTTATAGAAATCGGACCAAGATTTGACCGAACGGGCCAAACCGGGCCAACCGGACCCAAAGTGGGCCCTTGGCCCAACATAACTAAACCAAAACCCTAGTTTTCAGCATTCTCTCTCCTCACTAAACACACTCACATGCTGAAAATGGAGGCCATGGAGGGAAGAACACTCTCTCAAGTTCTTTCTCTCACTTGATTTTCAAACCACCATAACTTTTGATCTAGAGCTCCGATTGCCGCTCCGTTTGTGGCCACGCGTTCACCGCGGAGAGCTCTACAAAAACCATACAATTAATCTTGAGTTAAGCCACGTTTTGCTCTTCGAAATTCCAGCCTTGTTTTCGAGTTTTATGAGCAAAAATGTTGAGATTTTGGGCTCTTTGATGTTATAGGACCCAACTCTCTTGAAGGAGAAGGTTAATCTTGTCTCCTTGGATCTTGGGTGTGGTAAGATTCTCAACCCTAGTGTAATTTGTTGATTCTATGATGTTTGGGTATTGAGATGTTGTGTATGGGTATGATGATTGTGGCTTAGGTTCTGTATGTGTGAATATTGGAGCTTGATTGGTGATATTGAAAAGCTTAAAAAGGGATTTAGTGGTGAAAAATCTGTTCTTGGAGGTGTTGAGGCCTTGAGAGCTTGTGGATAAGTGATTTAGAAGTGCTCCGGTTGAGCTTGGAAAATCGGCTAAGGTATGGTTTCGGTTTCCCGTATCTAATATGTAATGTGGTAGAAAATACTTAGGCTAGAGACCCTAAGATGGGCATTGAATGGTTGATGTTGTTGAATGATTGAGATATATGATGTGGTCATATATGTGATGATGATTATTGATGCCTTGGTGGTATGATGTATGAGAAATATGCATGTTGTGATATATGCTTGATGATTGGTTATGATTGAATTGTGGGTTGAACCATGTTGATGGTGAGTATGATATTGATTGTGTACAATGATGATTTGTTGGAATTGGTGTTGTTGAGAATTGGCATGAGGAAGAGTATATGATATGTCAATATATTTGAGTTTGAGCCACTTGGGTAAAGTGGGTTAAAATGATGAGATAGTGATTTTGATAAATTGTGGTAATGTGTCAATGTGTGAATTGAGGAGGCTTGATGTTGAATTTGATATATATTGATTGATTTCAAAGAAAAGGGATGAAATTGACATGTTTTGATTGGTTTTGAAAAGAGTTGAAAATGGCCTGTTTGAAAATGGCACTTTGTGGTTTTTATGAAAAACATGGTTTTTGGGAATACTTTGACGGGACATACTTGAACTACGGATCTCTATTTTGTGCCAAATCTATTTAGAAATGAAATTGGATCTGGGATGTCCATGCCGTTCGAAGAACGGGTGAAAAATGATTTAAGATGAGGAAGTTATGTCCGTTGGAAGATTGGGGTTTAAATCTGTGAATTCTGTAGCTTTTAACTTAGAAAATTTTTAGCAGAATGACCCCTCGCGCGTAGGCGCACTTGGCGCGTACGCGCCGTTTTTCCAGAAAATGCCATCCACGCGTGCGCGTGATGTGCGTGGGCGCGCCGATTGTGCTGCACCCAATGCCCAGCCATTTTTCAGAGAGTTGTGCGAAAACTGTGCCAGCTTTGTGCCTGGGGCACGAGAGTACCCACGCGTACGCATGGTTGACGCGTGCGCGTCGTTTGGCTATTTTTCAATCCACGCGTTAGCGTGCATGACGCTTACGCGTCGATGAGTCTTTGAGGCCATCCACGCGTGCGCGCGGAGTGCGCGTACGCGTGGACCTGTTTTCATCCCAAAGTTGATTTTTGAGTTTTAAAAGCCAAATCTCATACTTCTAAGCCTCCCATCTCACCACTTATATCTTAAATCATTATGATATGTCTAGCTATGAGAAGAAAGGCTAGTGAATGTGGTAACTTGCGAGTGAAGCAAGGGGAAAATGAATGATCAATGAGGATCATTGATGATTATGTGAGATGTGGAGGATGGTGGTAGAAGTGCTTGTATGCCATTGGCCGAAGGGCCGTAATTGTTTATGAATATTGGCTGGTTCTGGATTTAACCGTGAGCCGGAATAGCTGTGTATGCTATGAATATTGGCTGGTTATGGATTTAACCGTGAGCCGGATGACTGATATGGATGTTGATCCATGGATGAGAATTCATGCATGTTTATGCTGAATTATTGAT
>NC_029774.3:45945021-45947069 GCF_000817695.3 Arachis duranensis
ATTATACTCCTGCTGGTGGTTGGGAGGTTTGAAGGAATTGGAAAGGGAAGTATTAGTTAGACTGAAGAATCTTTAGTCAGATGCCCTTTATGGTTTAGCCTGTTTATAAGCTTTGATATTATCTGGAGGAAGTTCTAGGATTGTCTTCGGCTTTCCTCCATTATTATGTATTATATATGTGGAAGCCGTTACCATGCTGGGGACCTCTGGTTCTCACCCATGCGGATTTTGTGGTTTTCAGATGCAGGATGTACGGTTTCCCGCAGAGGCATGCTGGAGACTTCTAGATTTGCGAAGAACCTCTGTTCTCGGGGCTATGTTTTGGTTTATATGTTTTGCTTAGATACTTTTATCTCCATTAAATAATACAAACTGTGATGACTCATCTTATGGGAGATCTTGGAGAATAGGTTTTATGTATTTGTGTCCCTTTGGGTTTCCTTTGGGGTTTTCCTTATTTTTATCATATGTATATATTGCTATGCTCGGACCGGTTATATTCGCAGGCGGATTCTGAGTCTTGATATTCCTGTTTTTGACACTCCTTTGAATATATATAATCACGCGTTGGTTATCCTTGTTCGTTACGTTATCGGTCGGAGTGTTGCGCTTTCGAGTTGCGATTTTTGTTTACCCCTTTTTTTTTACAAAGGCTCCTAGTTATAATCAATCATTCATACTACTATACGTACTAAATTTTTATTTTAGAGGTCGTAATACCTTGCCATCTCTGGATTATGACTTAAGCATAAGACTCTGTATGGTAGGGTGTTACATTATGGTATCAGAGCAGTTTGTTTTTGTAGAGCCTGAGGGATAGACTGACTATGCTTCTGTGCATTCTCTGTGTGTGTGTTATGTGCTATTAGTATATCTGCTTGATATAATTGGCATAAACGTTCATGAGCATGCATTTGGGACTTTGAAGCACTAGACTTCCGATATTGAGACTGATCAACTTAATATCGATTGTTTGGTGCGTCTAGGAACCAGATGGCGCCTCGTGGACGCGGTAGAGGTAGTAGGAGAGGTCGTACGAATGCTCGTGCGTCGGAGAATAATCCTAATGACCCGGTGAACTTTATGACTGTGTTGGAGAACATGGCTGCTGCTATGCAAGCCACTGCTGAGGCTCTTGGTCAACAGATGAATAACCATGGTAATGATGGAGATGGAGTTCAGGGCCTGATGACACTGGCAAACTTTTTAAAGGTTAATCCACCTAAGTTCAAGGGAACTGCTAGTCCGACTGAGGCTGATACATGGTTTCAGGCTATAGAGCGAGCACTGCAAGCACAAGTGGTACCTGAAGGACAGCGTGTCGAGTTTGCTACCTATATGCTCACAGGTGAAGTGTCGCATTGGTGGCAAGGTATCCGACGTCTTCTGCAGTAGGGTGATGGCTATATCACCTGGAATGTTTTCCAAGAAGAGTTCTATAAGAAGTACTTTCCGACTTCTGCTAGGACAGCTAAGGAACTTGAGTTACTGCAGCTGAAGCAGGGTTCTATGTCCATATCAGAGTATACTGACAAGTTTGAGGAGCTGTTCAGGTTCTCTCGTATGTGCCAAGGGACTCCGGTGGAATATGAGGAATGGAAGTGTGTTAAGTATGAAGGAGGACTCCGGAGCGATATTTTCAGTTCAGTGGGACCAATGGAGATTAGGACTTTCTCCGAATTAGTGAACAAGTGTAGGGTTGCTGAAGAGTTTGTGAAAAGGGCAACTGCTGAGAAAGGGAGTCACAAAGGATCATTCCTACAGAACCGAGGGAAGAGCTTTGCACCTAGGGGTCCGTCTTTCAAGAGGGGAAGCTCTTTCAAGAGGCCCAACAACAACAACTCCCAAGGAAAAAGGTATGGGAAGCAGCCTCAGAATGATTAAGCTTGTACTAGGTGTGGAAGTCACCATCCGGGAGCACCATGCAAGGCCGGATGGGATTTGTGCTACAATTGTGGAAAGGCGGGGCATAAAGCCGCAAATTGTCCTGAGAAGCAGAAACAAGGTGCTGGGAAAGCACAACAGACTGGTCGGGTGTTCACCACTTT
>NC_029774.3:45947162-45949097 GCF_000817695.3 Arachis duranensis
CAAACTTTAAATGCTTTATTTGATTCGGGAGCATCACATTCATTCATTGCATTTGAGAAAGCCCATGAGTTAGGACTGAAGATTGTAACTTTAGGTTATGATCTAAGAGTGTACAATGCTACCCATGATGCCACGGTAACTAGGCTAGGATGCCCGGAAGTTTCCTTTAGGTTCAAGCAGCGTGATTTTATTCATAATTTAGTCTGCTTGCCAATGATCGGTCTTGATCTTATCTTGGGATTGGACTGGTTATCTAAGAACCATGTTCTGCTAGATTGTTCTGCAAAGTCGGTGTACTTTATGCCGGAAGATACTGAAGGGCCGGTCGTGGTGAATAATTATTACTTGAATTCGATGATGGTGAACTGTTCCGGAACCGAATGTCAGGGTATCCTGTTGTTAGCCGCGGGTGTTTCGGGTGATGATCAAAGGTTGGAACAGATTCTGGTTGTGTGTGAGTTTCCGGAAGTGTTTTCTGATGATATTGATGAGTTTCCACCTAATCGAGAGGTTGAGTTTACTATTGAGTTGGTGCCCGGGGCGGGACCAATCTCAAGTGCTCCTTATAGGATGTCACCGTTAGAGATGAACGAGCTAAAGTCTCAGTTAGAGGATTTGTTGGGAAAGAATTTTATACGACCAAGTATTTCTTCGTGGGGTGCTCCAGTGTTACTGGTGAAGAAGAAGGATGGGAGTATGCGGCTCTGTGTGGATTACAGGCAGCTGAACAAGGTTACAATAAAGAATAAGTACCCATTGCCGAGAATTGATGATCTCATGGATCAGTTACAAGGAGCTGGAGTTTTCTCCAAGATCGATTTGCGATCCGGTTATCACCAGATAAGGGTGAGGGGTGAGGATATCCCTAAGACCGCTTTTAGAACTCGTTATGGTCATTACGAGTACACTGTAATGTCCTTTGGGTTGACAAATGCTCCTACGGTATTCATGGATTACATGAATAGAGTTTTCCGTCCGTTTCTGGATAAATTCGTTGTTGTCTTCATTGATGACATACTGATTTACTCCAAGACTAGTGACGCATACACGTTGATGAACTTTTTAGCGTTTCACGCGTGAGCGTGGGCGACGCGCACGCGTGATCTAGTTTTCTTCCCGTAATTGATTTTTTAGTTTTAAAAGCCAAATTTCATACTTCTAAGTCTCTGATTTTTAAGTTTTTGGGTCACGTGGTGAGTAAGAAGGGAATAGCCGTAGATCCAACTAAGGTGGAGGCTGTGATGGATTGGAAGCAACCAACCACCGTAACAGAGATAAGGAGTTTTCTGGGTTTAGCTGGCTATTACCGAAGGTTTATCAAGGACTTTTCACAGATAGCTTTGCCAATGACAAAGTTAACCCGCAAAGACACTCCGTTTGTTTGGACTCCTGAGTGCGAGGAGAGCTTTCAGACATTGAAGAAAAAGTTGACCACTGCACCTGTGTTAGTGTTACCCGAGCCGAATGAGCCATTGGAGGTGTACTGTGATGCCTTATTGAAGGGTCTAGGGTGCGTGCTGATGCAGCATCATAATGTGGTGGCGTATGCCTCACGACAGTTGAGACCGCATGAAGTGAATTATCCTACACACGATTTGGAACTCGCTACAGTTGTGTTTGCCTTGAAGGTGTAGAGGCATTATCTCTATGGGGTTAAATTCCAAGTCTTCTCCGATCACAAGAGTTTGAAATATCTCTTTGATCAGAAAGAGCTTAATATGAGGCAGAGAAGGTGGATGGAATTGTTGAAGGACTACGACTTTGAGTTGCATTACCATCCGGGAAAGGCGAACATAGTGGCGGATGCGTTAAGTCGAAAATCATTATATGCCCGGCTTGGATGATGCTTCAAGAGGAGAAGTTGCTCAAGGGATTTGAGAGTCTAAAAATTGGGGCTCAAGAAGTATCCGGAACTTTGTGTTTGAGCCGATTAGA
>NC_029774.3:45949331-45953054 GCF_000817695.3 Arachis duranensis
ATTGTGGACCGACTGACGAAGTCAGCTCACTTTTTGCCCATTCGGATGACTTACACCCTTGAGGAGCTAGCACGGTTATACGTAAAGGAGATTGTGAGACTTCATGGTGTACCTGCTACTATAATCTCTGATAGAGATCCTCGTTTCACTTCAAGGTTTTGGGGTGCATTTCAGAAAGCTTTTAGAACCCGATTAAGCTTGAGCACAGCTTACCATCCTCAAACAGATGGTCAATCCGAGAGGACAATCCAAACACTAGAGGATATGTTGAGAGCTTGTGTTTTGGACCAACCGGCGAGTTGGGATCGGTATATGCCATTAGTGGAGTTTGCATACAATAATAGTTATCATGCGAGCATCGGAATGGCTCCGTATGAGGCCTTGTATGGGAGGAAATGTCAATCTCCACTATGTTGGTATGAAGCTGGAGAGAAAGGCTTGTTGGGGCCGGAAATGATAGCTGAGACTACTGAACAAGTCAAGAAAATCCGTGATAGGATGCTTACGGCACAGAGTCGTCAAAAGAATTACGCCAATTAGAGACGAAAGCCCTTAGAATTTGAGGAAGGAGATCATGTTTTCCTTAAGGTTACTTTTGAGGAAGGAGACCATGTTTTCCTTAAGGTTGCTCCGACTACGGGAGTAGGTAGGGCGATTAAAGCAAAGGAATTGAATCCTCGATACATTGGTCCATTTCAGATCCTGGAGAGGATTGGACCGGTGGCGTATCGGATGGCTCTACCACCTCATCTTTCGAATTTGCACGACGTGTTTCACGTGTCGCAGCTTCGGAAGTACACTCCTGATGCTAGCCATGTGTTGGAACCTAAGTCGGTTCAGTTAAGGGAAGATTTGACGCTTCCAGTGACTCTGGTCAGAATTGATGATACTAGTATCAAACGATTGCGTGGAAAAGAGGTTTCATTAGTCAAAGTGGCATGGAGTCTAGGCGGTGTTGAGGAACACACTTGGGAACTTGAGTCGGAGATGCGAACGGATTATCCGCATTTATTCTCAGGTAACTGCATTTGAATTTTGTGGGCCAAATTCCCAATTAGGTGGGTAGAATGTAAAACCCGGTTAATTAACAGATAATTAACCCATAAATGAGAATTTATTCTAGAAAGCCCAAAATGTGATTTTTATGGCTAAATGTGATAGAGGAGACTGAGACAAGAATTTCGGTACCAATTTTATAGAAATCGGACCAAGATTGGACCGAACGGGCCAAACCGGGCCAACCGGATCCAAAGTGGGCCCTTGGCCCAACATAACTAAACCAAAACTCTAGTTTTCAGCATTCTCTCTCCTCACTAAACACACTCACATGCTGAAAATGGAGGCCATGGAGGGAAGAACACTCTCTCAAGTTCTTTCTCTTACTTGATCTTCAAACCACCATAACTTTTGATCTAGAGCACCGATTGCCGCTCTGTTTGCGGCCACGCGTTCACTGTGGAGAGCTCTACAAAAACCATACAGTTAATCTTGAGGTAAGCCACGTTTTGCTCTTCGAAATTCCAGCCTTGTTTTCGAGTTTTATGAGCAAAAATGTTGAGATTTTGGGCTCTTTGATGTTATAGGACCCAACTCTCTTGAAGGAGAACGTTAATCTTGTCTCCTTGGACCTTGGGTGTGGTAAGATTCTCAACCCTAGTATAATTTGTTGATTCTATGATGTTTGGGTATTGAGATGTTGTGTATGGGTATGATGATTGTGGCTTAGGTTGTGTATGTGTGAATATTGGAGCTTGATTGGTGATATTGAAAAGCTTAAAAAGGGATTTAGTGGTGAAAAATCTATTCTTGGAGGTGTTGAGGCCTTGAGAGCTTGTGGATAAGTGATTTGGAAGTGCTCCGGTTGAGCTTGGGAAATCGGCTAAGGTATGGTTTCGGTTTCCCGTATCTAATATGTAATGTGGTAGAAAATACTTAGGCTAGAGGCCCTAAGATAGGCATTGAATGGTTGATGTTGTTGAATGATTGGGATATATGAATGATGTGGTCATATATGTGATGATGATTATTGATGCCTTGGTGGTATGATGTATGAGAAATATGCATGTTGTGATATATGATTGATGATTGGTTATGATTGAATTGTGGGTTGAACCATGTTGATGGTGAGTATGATATTGATTGTATACAATGATGATTTATTGGAATTGGTGTTGTTGAGAATTGGCATGAGGAAGAGTATATGATATGTCAATATATTTGAGTTTGAGCCACTTGGGTAAACTGGGTTAAAATGATGAGATAGTGATTTTGATAAATTGTGGTAATGTGTCAATGTGTGAGTTGAGGAGGCTTGATGTTGAATTTGATATATATTGATTGATTTCAAAGAAAAGAGATGAAATTGGCATGTTTTGATTGGTTTTGAAAAGAGTTGAAAATGGCCTGTTTGAAAATGGCACTTTGTGGTTTTTATGAAAAACATGGTTTTTGGGCATACTTTGACGGGACATAACTTGGACCACGGATCTCTGTTTTGTGCCAAATCTATTTAGAAATGAAATTGGATCCGGGATGTCCATGCCGTTCGAAGAACGGGTGAAAAATGATTTAAGATGAGGAAGTTATGTCCGTTGGAAGATTGGGGTTTAAATCTGTGAATTCTGCAGCTTTTAACTTAGAAAATTTTTAGCAGAATGACCCCTCGCGCGTAGGCGCACTTGGCGCGTACGCGCCGTTCTTCTAGAAAATGCCATCCACGCGTGCGCGTGATGTGCGCGGGCGCGCCGATTGTGCTGCACCCAATGCCCAGCCATTTTCCAGAGAGTTGTGCGAAAACTGTGCCAGCTTTGTGCCTGGGGCACGAGAGTACCCACGCGTACGCGTGGTTGACGCGTGCGCGTCGTTTGGCTATTTTTCAATCCATGCGTTAGCGTGCATGACGCTTACGCGTCGATGAGTATTTTAGGCCATGCACGCGTGCGCGCGGAGTGCGCGTACGCGTGGCCCTGTTTTCATCCCAAAGTTGATTTTTGAGTTTTAAAAGCCAAATCTCATACTTCTAAGCCTCCGATCTCACCACTTATATTTTAAATCATTATGATATGTCTAGCTATGAGAAGAAAGAAAGGCTAGTGAATGTGGTAACTTGCGAGTGAAGCAAGGGGAAAATGAATGATCAATGAGGATCAAGCATGATTATGTGAGATGCGGAGGATGGTGGTGGAAGTGCTTGTTATGCCATGGGCCGAAAGGCTGTAATTGTTGATGAAACGGCTGGTTATGGATTTAACCGTGAGCCGGGTGGCTCGTTATGGATTTAACCGTGAGCCGGATGGCTGGATTATTGCCGTGTTACGGCGGGGCCATGATTATGACTATGTATAAATGCATATATATGCTGTTGAATGAATTGTGAATGTTGCACTTCCATTATCGGAGATGAGAGTTTCCCTGGGAGAAAGCAGTGGCTAGCCACCACGTGCTCCAGGTCGAGACTTGAAGCTTTTTTGACCCTATGTCGTCAGGGTGGCCAGGCACTGTGAAATTCTCGGACGAGCTCACCCCCAAAAATATTCACCAGTAATGGTGATGGATAAATATTCACCAGTGAGAGTGATGGATATGGATCATGATTATGATCAAGTTTACTTTGAGTATGACTCAAGTTGGGGAGACACGACAGAGGGACAGTCCAATGGTTAAATGCCAGGACTTGTCGGGTTGGCTCTATAACCGACAGATGATATCATCAGCCACTAGGGA
>NC_029774.3:45953343-45962858 GCF_000817695.3 Arachis duranensis
TCTCCATTAAATAATACAAACTGTGATGACTCCTCTTATGGGAGATCTTGGAGAATAGGTTTTATGTATTTGTGTCCCTTTGGGTTTCCTTTGGGGTTTTCCTTATTTTTATCATATGTATATATTGCTATGCTCGGACCAGTTATATTCGCAGCCGGATTCTGAGTCTTGATATTCCTGTTTTTGACACTCCTTTGAATATATATAATCACGCGTTGGTTATCCTTATTCGTTACGTTATCGGTCGGAGTGTTGCGCTTTCGATTGCGATTTTTGTTTACCCCTTTTTTCTACAAAGGCTCCTAGTTATAATCAATCATTCATACTACTATACGTACTAAATTTTTATTTTAGAGGTCGTAATACCTTGCCATCTCTGGATTATGACTTAAGCATAAGACTCTGTATGGTAGGGTGTTACATTAGGGTTATGCGAGATATGATAAAAATTGGGGAAGAACAGTGTCGTTTTCGAATAAAGGGGTCAGGAATCATTTTGTCCCTTGTTAGAGTTGTCATGGATCATTTTGTCCCATGTTAGAGTTTTCAGGGACCATTTTGTCTTCCGTTAGAGTTGACGGAGTCAAGGACCTAAGTGGCTGACAGAATTAATTGTTAGGGACCAATCGAATAATTAATTTTAATTGGAGACTAAAATGTCTGGTTTAAAATTCTTTGAGGAGCAAAATGAGTATGGGGTGAAAAGAAAAAAGCTTCTAAAATAGAAGAATACCATTCATGATGAAGTGATGCTTTCTTTTCTTGCCTTCAATCCTGGAAATTGCAAGTTATGTATGGATGTTATTTGCCTTCCACACTTTTAATTATTATTTACCATAGTTGTCAGAACCGATCCAATGATCGAACTGATTAAACTGTTGGGTTACTAGAAGTTTTGGTTTAATTGATGGATCATCGGTTGACTCAGTCTTAGGTTTCAACATATATCATCACAGCAACAACAATAAACAATCAACAAATCACTTCGTATTTATAATCAACAAAATCAATTCATAAATCAATTCAACAATCAACAAAATCATTCATAATCAGCAAAATAATTCATAAACTAATTCAACAATAAAATTAACAACAATAATATTTCAACCATTTCAACATTTTAAGTTCAATATCGGCCATATTCTAATTAAATTCATAAATCAAACAACAATAAAATTAACAGAAATAACATCAATGAATCAACTATTAAAAATTAATATAGAATATTAGAATAACTGAAAGAAAAAATACATGTTGTCTATTGTTGCAGTTGTAGAATCGAGTAGTGTAGTGTAGGCAGCAACACTCGCGGAAGAGAGGCGACAGAGGGACGAAGGCAGCAACACCCGCGGAAGAGAGGCGAGAGAAACTTTTTATTTTTGGTGTCTATCAACTATAACTATTTTAAGTGTACATTAAAATCAGTCATTAGTATAAAATATTTGTTGGAATACAAATATATATTTAAAATGAATCAAATAATATATGTATTTATACACAAATATATTAACAACAGATTTTAATAGCTAATTTTAGTGTACAAATAATATTTTATATTGAATATTAGTTTATTTCTTGACTGGTTTATCCATTTATTATTACCATCACTTATCATTAATGAATATTGGTATACCTATCACAAATGCGAATTTTTTAAATAAATAATTTAAATATTTTATTTTTGAATATGAGTCATTTAGACACAATTTACTATTTTGTGTCCTATTATTTATTATGTTTATATTGTAAATGATTTAACTATTGTTATATATCATTTATAGATCTCATTTATAATATAAACGAGATAAGACACAATTTAAATATACAAAACGGGTGTAAATGAGATACGTGAAGAGATACATGATAAGTATATTTCGTTTACACTGTAAATGAGATATGAGAAAAGGCAACTCAAACACAATGTAAATGAGACATGCCCATAATTAAATCGTTTACACTATAAACAAGATATAGTAAGACAAATTTCGATCATCTTTATAAGGAACTGCAAACAGTAGCATTCTTCACAAACACTTCAATCATTCTTCTCTATTTTTTCCAACAAGTTTAGTAAAAACGTCTAGTAGTAAGTATATCTTTATGAGTGTCTATTCTAATTGCACATAAGAAACAACCATAAAGGAGTTATATTTGAGTGTGAGAGTCCTATTCTTTTGCACACTTGTTATTTGGATTCTCTGTCTAAGTTAAAGAGACTAATATTGATGAGCATGGTTGCTAATAGGACAAAATATATCAGAAGAGTTGAGTATAAATTGTTAACATCGATAAAAAAATTGAGTATTTCATTTTTGTATTTTTTAGCTAGATAGTGAAGAGCATATGTGCCTAATTTTGATGTCCATGGGAGAATCATGGCTCAACAAATGATGAAGCTTTTCTACAGAGATTAGTGATGTAGGTGGTAGTAGTTTTGGGCATTTGAATTTTATCCAAGATAACCCACCTCTTGCACCACCCTCCACACTGTGCTAGTCCAAGGGAATACATGGACATGGATATTCATGAGTCAGATGAAGAATATATTACGGACAGCAATGAAAGTAGTTCTACTGAGGATGAAGAGGACTTTATACCTGAGACCTTGCTATGAGGATCAGTTCGATACTTTCTACCTCTCCCACGACCAGTTTTGAAGTTGTCAGATGTAGCTAGCCATAATCACACAAGTTTCGCATTGGTTATAGATTCAAGAGTAGGGAGGCTGTCATGCTAGGTGTGAAGAATTACAGGATTCGGAAGAGTGTCGAGTATATGGTCGTGGAGTCTAATCGAGCAAAGTACCATGTGTATTGCAGACAATCTGCTGCAAGATATCCATGGAGTCTCCGTGTTTCACTCCGATAAAATCTTGGATATTGGTAAGCCACATCTTGATGTCTTAAAGAAGTTTATTGTTGTTTATCATAATGCTTATTGATAAACATATGGCCACACACTTGTCTAGCTCCCACCATGTTTGAGAACCATCGACAGTTGGACAGCAATCTAATATGTAGTGTCATCATGTCCCTCATGCAGTCCAACTCACCTGTTTCTATTGCTGTCCTACAAGGTGTAATTGGGTAGAGCTATCACTTCAAGCTCTCGTACAGAAAAATTTGGATGGCGAAGCAAATGCAATTGCTCAGATCTATGGTGATTGGAATGAGTCCTATAACAAGATTACGAGATTGTTGCAAGTATTGCAGAATTGTTATCCTGACAGGATAACTATTTTCAGTGCTGTATCATACTATGATAGATACTTGGTGGTCTACGATTGCTACCAATTTAAGGTTTCAAGCATTGTAAGTCCTTTTTATCTGTGGATGACATGCACCTGTACAATAAGTATGGTGGTGTATTGCTAATTATTGTTGCACAAGATGGTAACAGTAACATTTTTTTCAGTTGCTTTTGCTATCATAGTGTCCGAAACAACGGAGTTGTGGTCATTCTTTCTTACCAACCTTAGACAACATGTCACACCACAAGAGAAACTTTTGATTATATGGGATTGATCCCAAGCCATCAAAATCGCACTGAATGCCGATGATAGTAGTTGGAAGCCTCCTAGTATTTATCCGTTTCATAAAACGAGTGCACTTGTGATATGTTCACATGTGTATGTTTCTTATCCATAGTTAAATCGTTTATACCGTAAACATAATAAGTAGTAAGACACAACGGTAAATTATGTCCAAATTACCTATACCCGTCAGCCCATATATTGATTAATGAATTCTAATTTGTTTTCTTCGTTTTCTTTTAAAAAATCATTTCGGGTAACTATAATTTACGATTCAATTTTAATGCTTCAGCACTATGTACTTTATCCGGATAAGAAAAGGGTTACTTGTTCCAAAAATTACAAAGAAATCAAGCATCCTCTAATCTCTGAAAGTCCAATTCCAATAGATCAACAAATCAAAGATTCTGTTCCCGCTCAGGAAGTCTAACTTGGACCAAATGCATTATGCCATTCCAATACTTTTATTAATTGAATTTCGCATTGTAAATCCTATGAAACGAGTTCTTTACTTTGTATAATTGCTGTCTGGAGAGAATATACTTGGCTTACTTGTGATTGTAAAATTACTTATTTTATGTTATAGATATGTCTTAGTTGCACCACTTAGCATTTTCTTTTGATTTTAACTTACACATTTCGACGTAATTTTCTTTAAACTTTGTCAAGAATTTACCTAACTTTAAAAGACTTGCATACGTTTATTAACTATGCTTACATTTATATTCAATAAGGATAACTAAGGACAGTTTAAAATTACTTCAGAATACAAATCAACTCGTTAAAACCAAAAAATAAAAATGGAAAATAAAATAAATATGGAATTGGGTTTTATAAAGATTTAACAGAGTCGATGAATTCCCTAAGTGGGTTGAGTGTTTTTTTTTTCCAACAGAAAATATCAATCCCTGCTTTCCCCTCTTATTTATGTTTTCTTACACTGCACAGGGTACATAAATATGACATGATAACCCATCCATTGAGAAAATTCAAAGCCATCTCTACTTAATTACCACCAACTACAATCAAAATCAACACACAAAATAACTTAAAACGGGCAATATCACTCTGATAAGGCAAGAAAACACAATCCAAGATTTGAAGTCCTTACTACAAAATGCAATTTGTGCCACCACTTTAGTTGTTGTCCGAAAGAGGCTTCCGAGCCAAAAAGAAGTACATAGGTGTGAATATCTCTTTCCTGAAAAAAGGTAACAAAAGCAAGTCAAGTTTCAGTAGTCCTCCTCTAGTGAGAATTGTTGTTAAATTAAACTAAATCGTATTTGATTCTCATGTGCTTCAATCGAAACTCAGATGTTTTCAGATTAGTGTCCTTCCAACTTAAGAGTCAAGAATGAGAATGAGACGAGATCAAGATCGGATGGATCACTGAGAGAGATACCACTATTCTTCCTTTTAAGATGATACACATTGAGACATTGTGTTTCAGTTCTATCGTGTTTCTCTCCGTCTCTGTTCTATGCAACTAAACATCATTGTGCATCTCTATGCCTATGTATTTGTGTATCTGAGACACTAATCAATCGGAGCCGAATTGCCAGGAATGGTTTAAGAACACCCCAACCTTAGCTCCAATTGAAACAAGTATATAATATAAGAGCTTCAAATGTGGATAGAGAGTGACATTACAAAGATAAATGAGAAACTTACTTTCCGCCTTCAACTAGTCCCTCAGCAGCTTTCTCTAGAAAATCTTGAACCCTTAGACTCCCCTTTGGAGCCAATCCAGCAAATTCCAAAGCCTTGACCTACAAATAAATCAAATTCATCGTCTGAAAGACTCAAACTAATATCAAATTGAGTAATACAAAAAATCTTATCTTATATATATAAAAGGTAAGAGGTCTCAAGCAATAGCTTTACAATATGGCATGTCTTGCTTAATTAATAGACACGAGGATTTTAAATTGCAAAATGGCATTTGATTGACAATGATTCACATACTTCGTTAAGTAATGCTGAAATTTTTATCCACAAAAAAAAAATTCAACTATGATAAGAAATTTTCAAGATTAAAGTATTATGAAATAATACAAATAGAATACAATGTATAATTAACATTTCAATTTCAAGGAGAGGATAATGCTAGTATGCGACTCTAAAATTGATAATGCTACTCTAACTTGATGAAAATTTGTAATAAATATATTCTGTAATTGAGATTAAGATGTCTCAATTTGGAAATGACATTCTCAATTTGGAAGTGGCAAAATCCACTCTTAATTTTATTGTAATTTTTAATATGTTGCCAAATTACAATAGAGTGGAATTAAATCCAAATACTTAAAACGAATAAAATAATAGCTATGGTATTGAGTAAAAATACCATGTTTCTGGTAAAAAATCGTCCAACGGCTGTTAGACGGAAGCTACTCAATGAGAAGTGATTTTTGTCTAAAGGCTGGTACCAGGGAACAGGAGACTCCTTTGCAAGATCTTTTTCCCATATTATCTTCATACAGAAAAGGAACGATTTTCCCCTTAGCCAAATTGTCTATCTTTTAGAAAATCAAATAACAATATCGTCAAAATTGATAACTACTAAGATTTTATTGTTCACCTCAAAGCCTGCTTGCTTAAGAGCTTCAAGACACTTTGTAGTCGACCTAATGTCTGGAAGACCATCACCAATCTCAACTTCTGCCTGCAACAATGAATTTTACGTATTGAATTACAAAACATGAAGTTGTTTCCACAGAATTAATAGATAACATCTTCGTTTTTGTCCATATTTTACCTTTATTTTTTTATGTTCTTGGTTATTGGGATCAAATGCATCGGTCATGCACCATTCATATGCAGCAAAACATTGGCCGGGCTTCAACACTCTATAAATTTCTTTATAGCATCCATACTATTCCAAATTCATGAGGTTTAAACATGTTAGAAAATAAAAATTCCATCATTGTTGAAATTTACTGCTAACACATTTACTTCATGCAGTTATGTGTAAGGCTACGTTGAAAATTTATCCACAATCATTGACAGCTTACGGGCGCAACTGCAAAAGTAAGAATAAAAAGTTCGTAAGTGTATGAATTACAGTCACATACAGCATCAGGTGCATGGCAGGTGGCTTCAATT
This sequence comes from Arachis duranensis, assembly GCF_000817695.3. Taxonomy (NCBI): domain Eukaryota; kingdom Viridiplantae; phylum Streptophyta; class Magnoliopsida; order Fabales; family Fabaceae; genus Arachis; species Arachis duranensis. Next base: position 45,959,981 of record NC_029774.3, read on the forward strand.
GCATACACTGCATCAAAACTGTTGTCTGGAATAGGCATTTTCATGAAATCAGCCTGCATTATCAAACTACTCTTAGCCAAAAGCTATGTCTTAGGCATTTTTATTATAAGCTTTTCCGAAAATAATATCCAACATATATAATTGGATAGGAACAATTTTACAATAATCTTGGATCCACATGTTGTGAAACTAGTAGGCTTCCAACTTGGAAAACAAAAATTAATTGATTTTGAAGTATCAACCTTAATGAAGTCGCAAGTCTTGTCTACTCCAGCTATACGATTGAGTTCCTGTCAAATAACAAAAAACTGTAAATGATGGAAATACTTTTGGAGTTGCCGTGAAGCAACATTTTTATTAATTATTTTTTATATAACCCAATAAACAAAAATAATTATAGTTCTGTAGTTAAAGAATCTATAAAGAGTATAACTTAAAGAAACTAGGTTCGATTTCTCACAATGACCATTTTGGAATTATTTTTACAAAATTGTGAGAGAGACCAAAAAATGTGAGAACCCAAGATTCAAATCAAACTACCCCAATTCTCTACATATAGGTATAGATACTATCATCGTTTAAGAAAATATGGAAAAGCAACATAAATACTTCATCAAGAAGGTCAAAATAATTGTTCAACTAACAGGAAGCTTAGGATGATAGACTTTGTGTATCAAACACTAGAAGATTCATGAGGATACTACAAAATTTCCAAGCATTAATGTGCTAAATACATAGTAACACTCAAATCAATGCATCAATTTTATGTGAGAAGACTCAAACAATTTTAACAATGATAGTACAAGCCTACATCAGATAGATATAGTGATTGAACCAGAAGGTCAAATAGTTTTGCCAATTACTTCTCAAAAGTCAAAACTTGTGTCAGCACGTTACATCTCACAACACATACCTTTCCTCTCAATATTTGGTACTCATTGTTATTCAACCCTGTAACTGATGTTGAGCTGCAGAAAAATACATTTAATCAATTTTTGTCAAGCATCAAAGGCAGAGCAGGGAAGAGCAAAAGGAGAGGAAGCCAAAAATGAAGAGTTATTGTTCACCTAAAGCGAGCAATTTCTCTCAATGGTCCTCCAATTCCGCATCCAACATCCAAAACCTAAACCCAAAAAAATAAAAAAGTTCATGAGTATTTACTAAAAATGTACTGATAACCAAATAACAAGATGCTACTTTGTTCTATTGAAATATCAAAACCTTCTGCCCAGGCTTCAGGCCAAGTTGCAAAGCAAGGAAATGCTCGTGACGTTTGATGCTTTCTCGAAGAGACTCACCATTCCATCTGAAAGAGAAGAAAAACATCAGCATGACCCAATTAACAGCAAAATATTGAATTTGAAATTGCAGAACGAAGCAAACAGACCTGTGTGCAAAATGGAAAGATTCTCCCCACCCAAACTCATAAAAGCTCGTAGCAAGATCATAGTATTTGTTAACCTGAAAAATATGCATTCTTATGATATCCTTTCTGAAAATAATCAAATTAGTTACAAGACGAGAAAATATAAACAAACATCACTTGTGTGATGGAAGGAGGATAGATGAAAAAAAGAAAAAGAACATATATGCATTGATTTTCTCTTTTCAAAAAAATAAAAATGAAAAGGAGATAGCTATGCGTTGATCATCAAAACATAATTGTGACAGAGTAACCAATCTAATTAACTAGATATCCATAATAATAGTCCAGAGTCATAATAATATATTTTATTGCTTTTTCTTCTTAATCTCTCACCATATCAGTGTAGTTAGCATTCCTATCTTCTTGTTTCCCTCCATAGTGAACATGATACTTCTCATACCTGAACAATAAGATCAATAACAGACAAAACCAAGATTACTAGTCGACCAATGTATGTATAAATAAACTGAGATTTATAATTTCCAAATTTAATAGCAGTAGAATCACCAATTTTCTGAAGCACATATGACTTTAATCTTAAGGGCTTAAGAACAACAATTATCAAGTTATTTTACATAACCAACACAACTTGTCCGATTATATTAGCAGCAAAACCAATGGAGATGCAGAACATTTTCAACAGTCTGTTCTAATTTTATTTCGTGTTGTGCTTAAAGTTGTATGCAGGGTAAAATTGAAAGAAAGATTTGATAATGTTACATCGATTAATGAATAAATATCCAAATTTTCATTGCGAATAGACAATCGACAGAAGAATCCTTCAATTTTCATCTAAAAACAGAGTCAGGTTTTGATTTAAAATATCCAAAACAAGAAAATTTCTTTACTCAATGTTGCAACATTTATTATCAAAATCAAATCAAATTATCAAAAGGTAACCAAGAACAGAGAAAATTTGAGTAAATACAAAAAGAAGTGAACAGATTACTGAAATCACAAAAGAATTAACCAAATTGCATGTGTATATATCAAGCTAAAAAGTTAAATATAAATCTAAATATTTCTTTACTAAATATTGTAACATTTATTATCAAAATCAAATCAAATAAAATTTTAAAAACACACACACACACACACACACACACACACACACACACACACACACACACACATATATATAAAGCTAGAAAGTTAAATATATAAATCTAAAAATTATTAAGATAAAGAAGAATGGCATACTTATCAACAGCATCTAGAACTTGAGCTTTGTTGATCTTGCCACCAACACCTGATGCCAAATCCATAGCGATGACTTAATTCAATAAACCACCTTTGAATCTACACACACAGAATTCCCAAATCAACATTCAAACATAAGTTAAAAAAGAAAAAAGCCGAAAATTAACAAATGAATGGGATGCCGAAATAAAGGAAAAACACGAATGTGACTGTGCAAACTGCAAAGAGTAAAAACTAGCATTGAATGCCAGA
>NC_029774.3:45962947-45973920 GCF_000817695.3 Arachis duranensis
TGTCTGAGTTTTAGAGAAGCTTGTTTGTTTATATGGAGAAGGATGGCCACTTTAAATTCTAAAATTTCAGAAATAGACAAATGAGGAATGAATTAAAATATCAGTTTAATTCTTAAAATTTTATAATATAAAATTTAATAAATTAATTAACTCCAAAAAGCTTTCATTAAGACAATTTTACGTTTTAAATATTTTTATAATTTTATATTTTACATATTTAATTTATTATTTTAATTTTACTTTGAATTTCAATTTTCTATACATTTAAAATAATTCATAAACCAATTCAACACTAACAAAATCACTGCATATTCATAGTCAGCAAACCCAATTCATAAACCAATTCAACAGTAATATTTCAACCATTTCAGCTTTTCAAGTTCAACCTCTGCCATATTCTAATCAGATTCATAAATCAAACAACAATAAAATTAACAGAAATAACATCAATGAATCAACTATTAAAAATTAATATAGAATATTAGAACAATTGAAAAAAAACTTACGTGTTGACTGTTGTTGTAGCTGCAGAATCGAGCAGTGCAGTGCAGTGCAGGCAGCAACACCCGCGGAAGAGAGGCGAGGGAGGGACGGAGGCGCGGCGAGACGCGAGCACTCACCGGGAAGCACAGCTGCAGGAAGAGAGGCCAGACGCGAGCAGTGGAGCACACCGGGCGTTGGGTGCAGTGATGGCGGACGAGCAGAATACGAGGCAGAGGGAGCAAGACCGCTGGCGAGGGACGACGAGCGGAGAAGACGCGGCGAGACGCGAGCGTGCGGTGGATCCGGCAAGAGCACAAGATGCGGTGGATCCGGAGGAGACGCGATTCGCGAGCACACAATGCGGTGGATCCGGCGAGAGGGGGCAGCGCTGTGGCTGTGTGTCAGAGTGATAGTGGAGTTACTGAACTAAAAAAAAGTATACGGGGAGTTAATGTAGCGTGACACTGTGACTCTGAGCACGTGAGGATGCGTTGGCTTTGTGGACTTATCTGCGAAACAGCACTTTGGGGAATGAACGTGCAATCAAGTCCATGTCAACGGGCCCCGCGAGGGCCGTCCCTGTATCCCTTGAATTGGTAATGAAGAATTAGTAATTACTAATTACTCATCGAATATTTGTATCCGCTGATATTTTCTAAAATTTAAATCATTCAAAAAGTTGAAAAAATACTAGCTGGACTTCAATGACAGAGTAACAACACTCACATAGTCTATGTCGTATACTACGCAAACAAAAAACCCTTTTTTCTTGACAGAACGAAAACAAAAACCCTAGTAGTTAGGATTCAGTCGTAATGATATTTGTCTTATAATATATACATTTGAATTCAATATTTAACTGAGATTAACAGTAAAAAAAAATCTTTAATGTTAAGTATGTAAATGTAAAAAAATACTAAATACTAAAAATATATAATGTGTATGAGTATTGTGATTTTTAATATCTAAGATTAGAAACTCTTCAACCTATTCCCTTATTTAAAAAGCAATCCTATAGTCATTAGCTAACGATGTCAAATAATACTTAAACCAAGTCAATGCCACAAAAAAAAATTAAAGAATTTAATTATACAAATTCAATTAAATAATTTTTTTATATAATCAATATATTAAAATTAAAGTCAAAATTAAAGTAGCCAAATCTTATATTCAAATATCCAAATCAATGTCAAATAATGTAATATCATCAAGAGACAAAAATGTAGGAAAATTGCCAAATAATTACACTTTGTTTGAATATATGATGAAAAAAATGAGAAAAAAAATAAGAAGAAAAAAATAAAAAAAAAGTGAATTTTTTTTGTATGTTATTTAGATGAAGAGAAAATAGATGAAAAAAATAAAAAATTTTTTTGCTTGAATGAAAAGAAAATTAAAAAGAGAGAAAATTAAAGTAGAGTAAAATTATGTTAATATCCTTTTTTTTTTGAAGCAAAGAAAGCTCAACACAATAGAGTGGAGCAACAAGTTAGGTATTACAGTAAAAGAAACAAAAGCATAAATCTCCTGTCATCTCCAGCATTGCCATCAACCACCACCAAAAGGATCACTGCCAGTCCATTCTTTGTAATTCAAAAGCATTCTCTGTTGGATGACCTCAACACCTGCTTCCTTATTATTGAAAATCCTAGCATTACGTTCCAACCAGATGTTCCAAATCACTGCAAAGAACCCAGCCAGCCACATCTTCTGCTCTTGTTTTCTCTTGTGCCAGCCAGTCCAACTCTCAAACAGCCCTCTGATGGTTCCTGGAATCGCCCAATCTCTACCAACAGACCGCAACCACGTGCACCACACCTGCCATGTCATTTCACACACAAGAAATAGATGTTGTACAGATTCTACCTCCTTCTTACAGAGTACACAAATAGTATCACTGTGAGTAAAAACGCCTAACCTACTCAACCTCTCTTTGGTATTTATCCTACCAACAAGCACAAACCATCCAAAAAGCTCAATTCTCGGAGGCACCACTCCTCTCCATAATGAGCTTGTGAAACTATAGCTCGTGATCGCGGCTGACAGAGTATCCGATTGTAGAACCTGCATAAAGGAGTTGGTAGAAAACACACCCTTACTATCAAACTTCCAAACCACATTATCCTGTCTACCATTTGATAGCTTTACTGGCTGAAGCCTCTCATGAAGCTGATGGACAAGTTCCAACTCCCATTGGAATAGCTCTCTTCTCCACTGGAAGTTCCATATCCAATTAAACCCATCCCAAAATCCACAATCCCCTATCATAACACCTTGTTGATTTGAAACAGAGAAGAGTCTTGGAAAAGTCCCTTTCAGCGGCCCACCTTGCAACCAGTTATCTTTCCAAAACAGGGTGCTCCTTCCATTCCCTACTTCCATCGCCAGGCCAGTAACCAATTTATCCCTGATCTGCTGCTCCTTTATATTTAACTGGCATATATCCTTCCAAGGCCCTCCTTTAACCGGGAACTTCTGATTTACCAACACGACACCCGGGTTCAAATTGTTACAGGAGCAAACAATCTTCTTTCATAAGGGGCAATCCTCTTTTGAAAACCGCCACTACCACTTAAACAAGAGCGTTGTGTTCCGAAGCACTGCATCCCCAACCCCCAAACCTCCAGCCTTTTTCGGTGCCTGAACCAGCTCCCACTTAACTAGTGGGATACCATCATTACCATCCCCCTTACACCACATAAATCTCCTTTGCAAAGCAATCAGCTTGTCCGCAACCGCCTTTGGTATCTTGTACAGACTTAAGTAATACACCGGTAGGCTATTCAGCACCGATTTAATGAGGACAAGCTTGCTTGCTTTGTTTAAAATCTTCGCTTTTCATAGGCTGAGCTTCTCTTCCACCTTATCTATGATTAGTTTCCAAGTCTTTCACAGTTCACGGATATCAGATTCGACTTATCAAAATTGATGCTCAACTCCGACATCAACTCAAAACACCGCAATAGTCTCTTATAATTCACCACTGTCTCTGTTTTCGGGGGACAAAACAAGATCGTATCGTATACTTTATTAATGTATTTAAGTCATTTTTTCTAAGAAAAAATTGGTTACTCAATTTAACATTCAAGACTTTAATATATTATTTTTATTAATAAAAAATATTTTTTATAGTTCTCTTTTTCATTATTTTTTAAATGCCATAAACAAAAAGATCTAACTCTGTTTTCCAAAGATCATATAATAAAATCGTACACAAAGATTATATACAATTTCTAAATAATATAAAATACTAAAAAGAGTAACAATGAGCATTACAATAATATTTTGTAATCATAAGCCAGTTTCAAAAAGAATAATTCTTCAAAGTTAGAGTCATTAGCATACACCTACTTCAAAAAAATAATTCTATATAGTTAAAGTCATATGCACACATGTACTTCAATAAAAAAAAGTTTTTTAGAATCAAATATATTAACACATGATCCATTTCTGCTTGTAGTACGCAGTATATTCGTTGTACCCAAATATTTTCAACTATTATAATTCCTGCACAAGCATAAACATAAAATATAAATTAGCACATAGTTGATAATAATAAATTATTTTTTTATATTTTTCTATTCAAACAAACAATTATTCTGAAAGAGATAACAAAAAATGATTTGTAACCATTTGTTAACATAAATATAACAGAAAAATATATGTTATTCAAATACATGAACCTATACTTATACTTTACGGCAATGAACACAGAATCAATTGTTAAAAAGCAATAACTTCAAATTAACCAAAAATTAAGTGCATATAAAATTATATTTCTAATGGTGAATGTTTTCTGGAAGTACCATGTCTTCTAAGGGAACACCAATAGCAGTCATAATATGGAAAAGAGCATCCAGTCACATTTTCGATGGGATACCAAAAAGTTGGCGCTTTTTCTGCTCATTTTCACATAAAAATTGACATTGCATCCAATATGAACCTACCAAACCCAATTCAGTCAATATATCACATACATCTTATTCGCTATAAAGGCGAGGCCTACTTTGTTGCATGATAGCTAATCCTTTTTTAGGCTTTCAGTAATTGCAACTTGTCTTTCTATTAATGAGACTTGTTTTTTAGCAACCAAAACCTGCCTCTCAGCCACATAAGCTTGTCTCTCAGCTGATTCAACCTGCCTCTGAGCCATAGCAACCTTTACTCAGCCACATCATATAGTTTGCTAGAAAGATAATTACCTTCTTTTACAACATCAGTCATGCTAGTAATTTCCAATGCAACTTTCTCATATTGCGCCTCCAGAAAATCATTCATAGGAGCCTTACGCTTTGTACCTCTTGAAGTTGAAGTCCCTCCTAATTGATTTGGCTGACTATAAGGAGCACTTGGTGAATCCAAATTAGCGAAAATGTAGTGGTATCATGTCACATGTTAATATCTATGTCAGCAAACCCAACTTTTTCAAATGAGTCATTCAAGCAGTCAATGAGATCTCTGTCAAGTTGTTGAATCCTTTCTCGTGAAGTAGCACCCCTTTACCAGTAGCTCTATCAGCTCTGAACAACTCCTTCAAAATATTATAATGCTTAAGTTGTAATTTTTTTTTCATTTTTTCTGCATGTGGTTTCTCCTCCATAAAGAAATGTTGATTAGTTTTTTTTAACTAAATAAAAATATAAGTAATAAAAGCAAAGTTTAACATACCTTAATAAAGTCTTGCCACACTTTTTCTTCAGCTTCAAATTTTCTAGTAATAAGATTCCATGTTAATCCAGTTAAGTGATGAAATAAGTCATATGCTTCAGTAAAATGATTTTTCAATGTCTTCATTCTATTCTTAATGTGGTTTTTAGTTATGTACTGGCCTATTGCTATGCTCAAAGTCTTCACAACATTGGCATATGCTTCGATTGTCCACGAGCCATCATGTCTATTACCTTTCAATGCTTCTTCTGCTAATGCATTCAGCAACACTTCATCCATATCATCAGACCATTTTAAGTTGTCTTTAGAAGGTTGATTAGGTTCTATTATTTTATTCCCTTTATTTGGCATTATTTAACCTGTAACATTTTCTAAAAAATCCAGTTAAACAAATCAAACTATAAACTATATATATGAAGCATATAAGCACTCATAATGTTTGATACACATTTCACATTTTAGCTGCAATGTTATCTCTTAACAATGCTGCATGTCTATATTCCTCATCACGTTAATTTGATTGTGATCTATCTACGTTGTGTTCTTGTAACAACTCTGGGTTGACTGGATCAATTATGGATTGATCAACATCGATACCCATCAAAACGTTATGCAATATACAACATGCTAGAAAAATGTCTCTCATAGTTTCAAATGAATAATAAGGTTCAGTGTCACCAGATATAATTGAAAATCTTTTCTTTAGAATTCTAAAACATCTTTTGATGACATTTCTTAATGAAGAATGCCGGTGGTTGAATAGTTCTTTAGGATTTTGTGGCTCACGTACTAAATACTCTTTCAAGTGATAGCGAACACCTCTATATGGTGTAAGGGTCACTGGCTTTAGCATAAATCCAGCATCGCCTATATAAAATTTTCCTATAATAGTTTGATACACAAATTAAAGTATAACATAATGTGACTATGAATTTAACTTCATGTAGTTGATGTCATAAATTACACTATCACAGACCTTTGAGAATCCGAATTGGGTATTCCCTACTTAAAGCATCTTTCAAAATTATTGAGTCAGAGGCTTTTCCTTATCAACCGGATAACACATAAGTGAATTTAATATCAAACCTACAAGCAACAAAAGCATTTTGTGTGGAGTGATCTTTTCTTCCACGAAAATGAGGGGCTTCCACCCTTGGTACCTTCACATGACTATGAGTTCCATCTATGGCTCTGATGTAATCCTTTTTTTAGAAAATATATTGGCATCTTAACATAACACTTTTATAATTATTCATTGAGAATTATATAATTGTCACTAACTAGAGTGCGAATTTGTGACTTGCACAACTGAACTGGCAAGTGCACCGAGTTGTCCAAGTAATACCTCAGGTGAGTGAGGGTCGAATCCCACAAGGATTGCCGGATTGAGCAAGCTATGGTTATCCTGCAGATCTTAGTCAAGCGAATGGAAAGATAGTTGTTGTTTGTTGTAGGCGCATGAACAAAAAATAATAATGAAACATAAAAACAGTAACGAGATGTCAGTTAAGGCTTCAGAGATGCTTATTCTTTTGGATTAACATGTCATACTAACTACTCAAACGATGAATAATTCCTTCAATGGCAAGGTTGTAAGTGATTAAGCCATTGGTCGTGGTCATTAATCTCCTCAGATCCAAACCAAACACCCAAACAGGCTAGATCAATTTACGAGAGGGTGAAGTGCGCGCAATTCAATCTCTTGATGATCATATTCAAAATTCCACAAACAAGGTCGGATCTTCCGGATCAGAGAATGACATTCTATGATTCTAGCCCTTAGAGCCACAGGAACCTCAATTACCCCTGACTAACAGAATTTCATGTCACATATCCCAATTAGCCCAAGTAACTTATTGGAACCCGTGATGCACTCTCAAGCTATAGCTCAATACTATCCGGGTTAAGACTCGTAAAGAACTCATGTAGAACAGGTGGTCATACTTTCATTCTACCTCAAATTCATAAGGATGAAGAACGAAAATGCATCATAGAATAGAATCAAACATAGATTGAAGTAGAAAAGTAATTGTATTAATCCATAGGAATCAACAGAACTCTTAACCTTAACATGGGAGGTTTAGTTACTCATAATGTATAGAAATAATGTGTATGTGCTTCTCTCCTCCTGGGAGGCATAGTCCTCAGGAAGAAGGAAGTTCCTTATTTATAATAAAAACTCTAAGACTACCTAAAAGATATTGTTTTAAATTATAAAAAGAAAATAAAATAAGCTAAGAAGTGCTAAAATCCACTTTAGGGCCCACTTGGTGAGTGTTTGGGCTGAACTTGGTGTCCAACTGGGTTGAGTGGGCGTTGAACGCCCACTAGGGAGTGCCCACGCTACTTCCTTTGCTCTCTTGGTGCATTGAAGACCAGTTTGGGCATTCAACTTGGGAGGTTGGTCCTGTTTGGGTGTTGAATGCCAGAAAGGGGGTAGTTTGGGCGTTCAACGCCCGTTTTGGGCAGTCCAATCCAAAGAAAAATATAAACCATTATATATTGCTAGAAAGCCCTGGAAGTTAGCTTTCCAACGCTGTTGAGAGCCGTCAATTGGACCTCTGTAGCTCCAAAAATACTCGTTTGAATGCATGAAGGTCAGGATTTGACAACATCTGCTATCATTTCTTTGCCTCTGAATCAGATTTTGCCAAAATTTGCCAATTTCACCCAAAAATCACCTAAAATCATAAGAAAAACATAAAATCTCAAAGTAGTATCCAAAATGTGAATTTTGCACTAAAACCTATTAAAACATAATAAAACTTAACAAAATATACTAAAAACACTAAGAAAACAGTGCCAAAAAGCGTATAAAATATCCACTCATCACTAACTAAATTAAACGAGTTAGTACCTTAAAAAAAGGGATAGAATCGACTATTATTAAGTATTTCATAAGGAATATCTTCACCAGATGGTTGTTTCAAAAATTATCTCTCTAATGATAGAATAGTTTGTAGGATATTGTGAAAGTGATGACTGATTGTCTCCCCTGAGCGGTGGAAGAAGAAAGACATGGTTATAGTTTTAACATTATGCCCTATAATATGTAAGAATTTAGCGACTTGCTCTTCAACCGTAGAGCGAGTTGAATCTTTTACTTTACCAGTTTCTCTTAATTTTTGACACAACTGCCTAAATACTTCAGGGTCCATACGTATGACATCTGGCATTTTTCAAACTTCAATAATCGTGTCATTAACTGAGTACACCCAATTTCTCTTTTCAAGTTGTCATTATAAATTTACCTAAGCCTATATTGTGATAATAATTCTGATAAACGCAAGACATGCATTGTAACACATGAAAGAGATGTGACACATATATTTTGTCTCTTTTGTAACTCTTCCCTTACAGTAGTTAAAATTTGTATTGGCTCAAGATGATGTAGGTTAGTAATAGTCATTTGATTTACTTAAAATTATGCATCGTGTATGATGTTTGTTCTATCTTCAACGATATTTTCGTTATCCATTGGTGCACGAAAATTACTTCACACTATGTAATTCCACACAACTAACCAGCAAGTGCACTGGGTCGTCCAAGTAATACCTTACATGAGTAAGGGTTGAATCCCACAGAGATTGTTAGCTTGAAGCAAGCTATGGTTATCTTATTATTCTTAGTCAGAATACTAATAGGGTTCTTTAATTTCAATTGTAAAAAGAATGAAAGGGCGTAAAATAAATAATTGTTACGCAATAATGGAGATTATGTTGGAGTTTTGGAGATGCTTTGTCTTCTGAATTCCTGCAACATAATGCTTTCTCACTTTCATACATGCAAGGCTCCTTCCATGGCAAGCTGTATGTAGGGCATCACCGTTGTCAATGGCTACTTCCCATCCTCTCAGTGAAAATGGTCCAAATGCTATGTCACAGCACGGCTAATCATCTGTCGGTTCTCGATCATGTCGAAATAAGATCCATTGATCCTTTTGCGTCTGTCACAACACCCAAAACTCGCGAGTTTGAAGCTCGTCACAGTCATCCAATCCCAGAATCCTACTCGGAATATCACAGACAAGGTTTAGACTTTCTGGATTCTCAAGGATGCTGCCAATGGATTCTAGCTTATACCACGAAGATTCTGATTAAGTAATCTAAGAGATACTCATTCAATCTATTGTAAAATGGAGGTGGTTGTCAGGAACACGTTCATGGATTGAGGAAGGTGATGAGTGTCACGGATCATCACCTTCTTCATAGTGAAGCGCGAATGAACATCTTAGATAGGAACAAGCGTGTTTGAATGGAAAACAGAAATAATTGCATTAATTCATCGAGACGCTGCAGAGCTCCTCACCCCCAACAATGGAGTTTAGAGACTCATGCCGTCAAAAGGTACAAAGTTCAGATATAAAAATGTCATGAGATACAAAATAAGTCTCTAAAAGTGGTTTAAATACTAAACTAGTAACCTAGGTTTACAGAAAATGAGTAAACTAAGATGGATAGTGCAGAAATCCACTTCTGGGGCCCATTGGTGTGTGCTGGGGCTGAGACTTATGCTTCTCACGTGCTTGGGCTGTTTCTGGAGTTAAACATCAGGTTGTAACTTGTTTTTGGCATTTAACTCCAACTTGCAACCTGTTTCTGGCGCTGAACGCCAGAATGCAACATGGAACTGGCGTTGAATGCCAGTTTACATCATCTATCTTCGCGCAAAGTATGGACTATTATATATTACTGGAAAGCCCTGGATGTCTACTTTCCAACCCAGTTGAGAGTGCACCAATTGGACTCCTGTAGCTCCAAAAAAATCCATTCCGAGTGCAGGGAGGTCAGTATCCAACAACATCAACAGTCCTTTTTCAGCCTAAATCAGATTTTTACTCAGCTCTCTCAATTTTAGCCAGAAAATACCTGAAATCATAGAAAAATACACAAACTCATAGTAAAGTCCAGAAATATGATTTTTGCCTAAAAACTAATAAAAATCTATTAAAAACTAACTAAAACATACTAAAACCTACATGAAATTACCCCCAAAAGCGTATAAAATATCCGCTCATCACAACACCAAACTTAAACTGTTGCTTGTCCCCAAGCAACTAGATAAATAAAATAGGATAAAAAGAAATCAAAAGGCAATAATATCTCACAGTTTTAAGTGAAGCTCAGATTCTAATTAGATGAGTGGGACTAGTAGCTTTTTGTTTCTGAATAGTTTTTGCATCTCACTTTATCCTTTGAAATTCAGAATGACTAGCATCCATAGGAACTCAGAGTTCAGATAGTATTATTGATTCTCCTAGTTTAGTATGTTGATTCTTGAACACAGTTACTTTATGAGTCTTGGCCGTGGCCCTAAGCTCTTTGTTTTCCAATATTACCACCGGATACATAAATGCCACAGACACATAACTGGGTGAACCTTTTCAGATTGTGACTTAGCTTTGCTAAAGTCCCCAATTAGAGTTGTCCAGAGTTCTTAAGCACACTCTTTTGCTTTGGATCACGACTTTAACCACTCAGTCTCAAGCGTTTCACTTGGACCTGCATGACACAAGCACATGGTTAGGGACAACTTGATTTAGCTGCTTAGGCCTGGATTTATTTCCTTGGGCCCTCCTATCCATTGATGCTCAAAGCCTTGGATCCTTTTCACCCTTGCCTTTTGGTTTTAAGGGTTATTGGCTTTTTCTTTTTCTTTATCCAATGATTTTTTTCACTGCTTTTTCTTGCTTCAAGAATCAATTTCATGATTTTTCAAATCATCAATAATATTTCTCTTGTTCATCATTCTTTTAAGAGCCAACAATTTTAACATTCATGAAATTCAATATAAAAAATATGCACTGTTCAAGCATTCATTCA
>NC_029774.3:45974006-45977564 GCF_000817695.3 Arachis duranensis
ACAACTATCACAGAGTTAAAGCTAAGATTAGGACTCAACAACCTTTATTTTGGGAGGTGGATGTTCCTCTAGTCTGTGGGGTGCTTGGTCCTTCAAGAGATAATTTTTGACGCTTTAGTTCCTTCAAGTCACGCCTTTGCTCTTCTTGTTCCCCAAGCAATTTGCAAAGCATGCTATTTTGATTATTCTTTTCTTCCTTTATTTGGTCCATAACTTCTTGCAACTTGGTAACAGATGCTTCAAGATGATCTCAGTATTCAATTTGAGGGATTTCCAGGAGGAATTCCTGTGCTCTCCTCTTGATGGGGTCATCCTGCACTTGTTGTCTTTCCATTGATATTTTGGTGATTGGTCGCTCAACTGAGATATACTCAGTTATTTCCATCTTCACTCCAGCATCTTTACACAGCATAGAAATTAAGCTTGGATAAGCCAATTTGGCATCTTTGGAGTTTTTATTCGCAATTATGTAAAGTTCACACAAAATCAGCTGATGAACTTCCACTTCTCTTCCTAACATAATGCAGTGGATCATCACTGCTCTTTTAATGGTGACTTCAGAGCGGTTGCTAGTGGGCAGTATAGAACGCCCAATGAAGTCCAGCCAGCCTCTGGCAACTGGTTTGAGATCTTCTCTCTTGAGTTGATTTGGGACGCCCTTGGTGCTGGTGGTCCACTTGGTTCCAGGGAGGCATATATCATCTAGAATCTTGTCCAGGCCCTTATTTGCTCTCATTATTCTCCTATTAAAGGAGTCTGGGTCATCTTTCAGCTGAGGTAGCTTAAAAATATCCCTGATTTTGTCAGGGTGGATGTGAACAATCTTTCCTCTGACCAAGGTCCGATAGTCATAGAGGGCAGTTCCAGATATTCTCTGACTGTCTGTATGGCACAGATTAGCGTAAAATTCCTGAACCATGTTTCTTCCCACCTTTGTTTCAGGATTAGCTAGGACTTCCCAGTTCCTATTTCGAATTTTCTCTTGGATCTTCGGATATTCATCTTCTTTCAGATCGAATTTAGCTTCTGGGATCACTGACCTTAAACCCATTATTTTGTAGTAATGGTCTGAATGTTCTTTGGTTAAGAACTTCCCTTGATTCCAAAGTGGTTTTGGAATACTCTCTTTCTTGCCTCTTGGAGTGGGTTGTTTTCCTTTAGGAGCCATGATCTTAGTGGGTATGGTTTAGTGATCACGAATAAACACACCAAACTTAGAGGTTTGCTTGCCCTCAAGCAAAAGAAAGGAAAGGAGAGGGATATAAGGAGAGCTAGTATCGAATGGTGGATGAAAGGAGGGAGGCTGAATGTGGATTTAAAGGGAGGGGTGGGTTTTCGAAAATTTTGAAGAAAGATAAGATAGAAAATATGATTTGTAAAAGATAAATATGATAGGAAAAAGATATAATTTAAAATTAAAAAGTTGTGAAAGATATTTGAAAGAGATAAATCTGAATTTTTATTTTGAAAAAGATTTGAGATGAATTTGAAAAGATAATTGAGTTTTGAAAAAAAAAAATTGAAACGAAGTTGGATGGGATATGAAAAGGATTTGTGTTTATGAATTAAGATACATTTGATATTTTTGAAAAAGGGATTTTAGAAATTAGGATTAAAATTTTTGGAATTGAAGGATGAGAGTTTGTAACATGTTTATGCAAGAAATCATGAATTGAAATATGAAAATTGGAAAAAATGTGAAGTAAAAACGAATTTACCTCATCCCCACAATCCTGGCGTTAAACGCCCAAACACTGTATGTTTTGGGCGTTTAACGCCCATTTGTAGCCTCTCCTTGGCGTTCAACGCCCAGCTGTTGCTTCTGGCTGGCGTTGAACGCCAGAAACTCCTTTGTCACTGGGCATTTTTCTGAACGCCCAGGATGCTGTGAATCTGGCGTTAAACGCCCAAAAGGTGCTTCTTTCTGGCATTCAACACCCAGAAGATGCTTCTTTTTGTGTTTAACGCCCAGATGGCTATCTCTACTGGCGTTGAACGCCCAGTAGATGCTTCTTTTGGGCGTTGAACGCCCAAAACAGCTCTTACTGACTTTTTCGCACCAGTGAGCTTCTTTTTGTTGTTTTATTCTCTAAATCCTTCTGTAACTCTGTGAACTCATGCAATTGCCATTTTACCTTGAAGAAAATTAATATGAATCTTATAAAAATCAATAATTGAAAAATAAACTTTGTTAATGGCTGGGTTGCCTCCCAGCAAGCGCTTCTTTATTGTCTTTAGCTGGACTATTACTGAGCTTTAATCAAGTCTCCGTTTTGAGCATTCTTGCTCAAAATTGCTTTCAAGATAATGTTTGACTCTCTGTCCATTAACAATGAACTTTTTATTAGAATCATTATCCTGAAGTTCTACGTATCCATATGGTGACACACTTGTAATCACATATGGACCTCTCCACCGGGATTTCAATTTCCCGGGGAATAATCTGAGCCTATAATTAAACACCAGAACTTTCTACCCTAGCTCAAAGACTCTGGATGACAACTTCTTATCAAGCCATCTTTTTGCTTTCTCTTTGTATATTTTTGCATTTTCGAAAGCATTGAGTCTAAATTCCTCTAGCTCATTTAACTAGAGCAATCATTTTTCTCCAGCTAACTTGGCATCAAGGTTTAGGAATCTGGTTGCCCAGTAGGCCTTATATTCCAGTTCCACTGGCAAGTGACAGGCTTTTTCATACACAAGCTGGTATGGAGAAGTTTCTATAGGGGTCTTGAATGCTGTTCTGTATGCCCACAGAGCATCATCCAAGCTTCTTGCCCAATCCCTTCTACGGTTAATCAGAGTCCGTTCCAGGATTCTTTTAAGTTCTCTATTAGAGAGTTCAGCTTGCCCATTTGTCTGTGGATGATATGGAGTAGCCACCCTGTGGCTAACTCCATATCGAACCAAAGCAGAGTAAAGTTGTTTATTGCAGAAATGAGTGCCTCCATCACTGATTAGTACTCTAGGGATACCAAATCTACTGAAGATGTGTTTCTGGAGAAATTTTCGCACTGTCTTAGTATCATTAGTGGGTGTTGCAATAGCTTCCACCCATTTGGACACATAATCCACTGCCACCAGAATATAAGTGTTTGAGTATGATGGTGGGAAAGGCCCCATGAAGTCAATACCCTATACATCAAACAACTCAATATCCAAGATCCCTTGTTGAGGCATGGCATAACTGTGAGGTAGATTGCCAGATCTTTGGGAACTGTCACAATTAAGTACAAACACTCGGGAGTCTTTATAGAGAGTAGGCTAGTAGAAGCCACATTAGAGGACTCTTGTGGCTATTTGCTCACTTCCAAAATGTCCTTCATACTGTGATCCATGGCAATGCCAGAGGATATTTTGTGCTTCTTCTTTAGGCACACATCTACGGATTACTCCGTCTGCATATCTCTTGAAGAGATATAGTTCATCCCAAAGATAGTATTTTGCATCCGTGATCAATTTTTTTGATTGCTGCCTACTGTACTCTTTGGGTATGAATCTCACTGCCTTGTAGTTCGCAATGTCTGCAAACCATGGCACTTCCTGGATGGCAAAGAA
>NC_029774.3:45977634-45979750 GCF_000817695.3 Arachis duranensis
TTCTCTGTCCCTTTTCTGTCTCTTATTTCTATATCAAACTCTTGCAGAAGCAACACCCATCTGATGAGTCTGGGTTTTGAATCCTACTTTGTGAGTAGATATTTAAGAGTAGCATGGTCTGTGTACACAATCACTTTTGAGCCTACTAAATAAGATATGAACTTGTCAATGGCGTAAACCACTGCAAGTAACTCTTTTTCTGTGGTTGTGTAGTTCTTCTGTGCATTATTTAAAACACGACTGGCATAGTAAATGACGTGCAGAAGCTTGTCATGCCTTTGTCCCAATACTGTACCAATGGCATGGTCACTGGCATCACACATCAGTTCAGATGGTAATGTCCAGTCTGGTGCAGAGATGACTGGTGCTGTGACCAGCTTAGCTTTTAGAGTCTCAAATGCCTGCAGACACTCCTTATCAAAGATATATGACGTGTCAGCAGCTAGCATATTACTCATAGGTTTGGCGATTTTTGAAAAATCTTTTATAAACCTCCTATAGAATCCTGCATGCCCCAGAAAGCTTCTGATTGCCTTAACATTGGCAGGTGGTGGTAATTTTTCAATTACCTCTACCTTAGCTTGATCCACCTCTATTCCCTTGTTCAAAATTTTGTGCCCAAGGACAATTTCTTCAGTCACCATAAAGTGACATTTTTCCCAGTTTAAAACTAGGTTAGTCTCTTGGCACCTCTTTAGAACAAGTGCTAGATAGTCAGGACAGGAGCTGAATGAATCTTCAAATACTGAAAAGTCATCCGTGAAGACTTCCAGAAAATTTTTCACCATATCAGAGAAAATTGAGAGCATGCACCTTTGAAAGGTTTCAGGTGCATTGCACAGGCCAAATGACATCCTTCTGTATGCAAATACTCCGGATGGACATGTGAATACTGTTTTCTCTTGATCTTGGGGGTCTATTGCAATTTGATTATAACCTGAATATCCATCCAGGAAGCAGTAGTATTCATGACCTACTAGTATTTCTAGCATCTGGTCTATGAATGGTAAAGGAAAATTATCCTTTCTGGTGGTTGTATTGAGCCTTCTATAATCAATACACATACGCCACCCTGTAACTGTTCTTGTAGGAACCAGTTCATTTTTTTTTCATTATGAACCACTGTCATGCCACCTTTCTTAGGGACGACTTGGACAGGGCTTACCCAGGGGCTACCAGAAATAGGATAAATAATCCCAGCCTCAAGTAATTTAGTTACCTCATTCTGCACCACCTCCTTCATGGCTAGATTCAGCCGCCTTTATGGTTGAACCACTGGCTTAGCGTCACCCTCCAATAGGATCTTGTGCATGCATCTGGCTGGGCTAATGCCCTTAAGATCACTGATGGACCACCCAAGAGCTGTCTTGTGTGTCCTTAGCACTTGAATTAGTGCTTCCTCTTCCTGTGGCTCTGACGAATGAATTTTTGCCGGTATAGAAATTATCAAGTAATCAATCGTAGTATAGTCTAAACCGACGCAAAACCCATCATCAAACAAATCTACAATCTATAACCGAGAGTATTAGTCCCGAGTCGTTCTTCCCTAGGAATGCTACAATGATGCATGTATTGGTTAAGTGGTCTTTTTGTGGTTTGAAGAGTGTGGCATAAAAGTATGAATAAAAGAAAACAACAATCAATCAATATTAAAAGCCTTGGCCAATGTTGAACATTGGAAGTCCCATCACTATAGCTTCATTCAATTGTGATAACAAAGGAGTGTTGCCTTACTTAGTTAACCCCTAATCATAGAGAAAAGTCAAGTAAAAGTAATTAACTCAAGTCACAAGTCCTAGTCTCACCCTAGGGAAGTCTAGCTTTAGTGCACTCCAAGTCAATTAGCAATTCTCAATTCTTAATCAACAATTGACATCCATTATTCAAGTGTCTCCAATGACTCAACCACTAGGCCAAATGAGGGGATACTACTCCATATCTAAAGTTGGCATTTTCTCAAACACTTGGAGAGCAAGAATGAAAGACATAGCAAAATGGAGAGAGAAGAATTAGAATCAAAGCAATTCAACACAAGAGATTAACAACAATCAACAATGAACAACAATGAAAATGAAATCTTCAATGAATCAATAGAATCCAAAACAACAAAGTTAAA
>NC_029774.3:45980554-45983898 GCF_000817695.3 Arachis duranensis
ATTGAACTTTTGAACCCTCACCGGATATGTGTATCCGCTCTATTCACTCAAGTGTTTAAGGGTCAATTCACTCAATTCTCTTCTAATCAAGCTTTCCAAAATTTGATTTTTTTCTAACAATCCACATTTATTCAATGCATGCATACATTCATCATGAGGTCTTTCATTTAGGTTGTAATGGGGTTAGGGTCAAGGTAGGATCATTTATGGTTAAGTGGACTAGGATTTGAATCTTTGATTAGCATAGACTTCCCCACTTAACTATGTAATGACCTATACAAGTTCAAACTATTCTAACTACCCATTCTTCACTTTTTTCTTACACATTCATGCATCCTTATTTGATTCATAACACCTATGCATTGATTTCTTTTTATTGACTTCACTTTGGGGTAATTTGTCCCCTTTTTATTATTTTCTATCTTTTTCTTCTTTTTCTTTCTTTTTTTTTCTATTCTCTTTTTTTTTTCTTTTGTTTTTCTCATTTTCACTTTTATTTCTCTCTTTTTTTTTTCATTTCATTTCTTTTTTCTTTTGTCAAACTATATACAAGAGTATCAATGCATAAGGTCTATTCATTTGATTAATACATGAGTATGTACCCAATTCTTAAACATGAAAGTGTACTACCCCTTTTATCCCATCCAATGTTCCCAAGCCTCACCAACTTTGAATAATAAACACTCTCACTAGCCTAGGCTAATCAAAGATCCAAACAAGGACTTTTATTGGTTTTCCGCCTTGGCTTGTAATGTGCTAAATTGAGAATAAGTTGGTTAAGCATAAGCTCAAAATTGGCTAACAATGTAGAGTAAAAGGTTGGCTATTTGGGTAAGTGAGCTAATGAAGTAATGGCCTCAATCATATAAATGCATAAATACAAGAAATAAATGGACATATAGAATCAAGCAAATCAAGGATTACAATCATAGAAAGAGAGTAATTTCACACAAGAATGGAAGATAAGTGGCTATAAAATGCAACCACATCAATAGGCTCAAGTCTCACAAGCTTGTGTTCTTAGTTCAATACATAATTCACAAAGTATGTAATTCAAGCAAGTTTTACCAAAAATTTTTCTTTCAATCAATTGGGTTAATGCCCTATATTTAAACTCCTTGGAAAATCTCAATATTTGACTAAGCATTGTTGTGATTGAAAAATTCAAAGATTCTCTTAGTTCACCCTTTCCTTTTTCACTTAAAANNNNACCCTTTTCTTTTTCACTTAAAACCAATTTTTTCTTATGCGAAAAGGGTGACTAAGTGTTTGCAAGTCAAAGTATGATTTCTAATCACAACCACGAATTAAAAAGAAAGATATGCAAAAATGTATAAAGAAAAATTCAACTAAAAGTAAGAGTATGAAATCTATCATCTAAAACATCTAAGGATATCCATAAGCATCAAAGTATCTAAAATCGAAAATAAATCCAAAATAAGTAGTAAAAGTATCAAGCAGTCAAAGTATCCAAAATAAACTCAAAATACATCAAATATATACAAAGAGTGTGCAAAGTAAGATAGCTAGCAAAGTGGCCAAAATGTTCACCGGTATCTAATGGTGCCACCGGCTACCTCCCCACACTTAAGATTAAGCATCGTCCTCGATGCTAATCCTGAGGATCAGGGATAGGTGGTGACAGGGAGAAGAAGAAGGATGAGAGGGAGGGTGGCCGGTGATGACGGCGCAACCGTCGGTGGTGATGAAGGTGGTTGCGGCGAGGGAGGAGAAGAGGATGGTGGGGGGGAAGAAGGGCGCGACTGCGCAATGCTCGTTGCGCATTAGGTTATCATCTTTTTGAAACGACGCGAGCGCGCACCTTGCGCGTCCGCGTGCATTGATAAAACTAGGGACCTACGCGTGCGCGTACAGCGCGCTTAGGCGCGGAAGATCAAAATAGGCAAAGACGCGTCCGCGTACCGTGCGCTCACGCGGGCAAGGAGTTGGGCTGGAGGCTTAAGGTTGGCCCATATGAGGCCTAACTCTCTGGTCAATGGCCTGGAGGTTGCATTACGTAGGCCTGCGCGTACGGGGCACGTACGCGTCCGCGCGCGTTGAATTGGGCCAGGGGCTTAAGGATGGCTCAGAGCTGGCTTAACTCTCTGGGGCTTGGCGCAAGATCTTGCGGCAGCAATTCGACGCGTACGCGGCTGGTGCGCGTACGCGTGCTTTTTCCCTATAGTTGTATTGACGCGCACGCACGTAATGCGCGTCAGCGTGGAGTGAATTGGGCTCGAGGCATAACGCTGGCCTAGGAGAGGCCCAACTCTCTGGAATATGGGTGATGATGTATCCGCTCATGGACGCGTGCGCGTGAAGCGTGCGCGCGCGTCCACCCCCTCTCTCTCTCTTTTTTTTTTTGAAGAGGATAATGCCTAAAAGCTCTACTTGCCCAAAGACTTCCCATGGTGCCTACAACTCCTTATTGACTCCCCATGGTGCCTACAACTCCTTATTTAGTCAAAAACCTACACTTTCTAAAATGCAAGTTGGTTTTGAGATTTATTCCATTTCTACTAATCACAACATACATGTTAATATTCTAGCTACTAATGTATACAAACAAGCTAATTATAATATGCAGACCTACCTACAATGGTAACTCAAATCACTTATTAAACAAGGTTAGAAGAGAGTGGAAGGAGTTTACCATGGTGGGGTGTCTCCCGCCTAGCACTTTTAGTTAAAGTCCTTAAGTTGGACATTTGGTGGAGTCCTTGCTAGGGTGGCTTATGCTTAAACTCTTCTTCGAATCCCCACCAGTGTTTGCTCTTCCAATAGCCTCTGGGATCCCAATTTAAACGTACAAGGCCTTCACGGGGGCCTAAGCAAGTAACTAGGCCCTTAAGTTGATAGTGGTCTATGTATGTTCCGGGGTCCCATACTTTGTTTGTCAACCTCTTTTCTTCTTGATCTTCATGCTTCCAATAGGGTAACAAACTTATTGAATTCTCCTTGTAACTCATACTCATCATCCTAATTCCATTGAATTTGGCTTCACTCCACCTTTGAGACTCAAAGTTTGATATTCCATCCTTTATGCACCTTGATTCAAATTGTCCACCGACATCTAATCCGTTCTTACTCTCTAGCCCACAAAGAGCTCTAAGTTGGCCGTCCGTTTCTAACAATGCATATTGATATGGGCCAAGAAAATTAAAGGATGAGATGATTACCCACTCAATTTGTGATTGGGACGGCGACTTAGCAAGGAAGGTATCCAATGGTCTTGACATTGTAGGTTCCACTTCCTTTGCCTCCTCCATGATGATTTCCATCTTTGGATAACTTTCTTTAAATTCCTCTTGTTTGCTAACTTCCTTCAAACCTTTATCATTGAT
>NC_029774.3:45984468-45996972 GCF_000817695.3 Arachis duranensis
GGTATAACCATGATAAGATTCATCATATCCATAGGAATGATATGCATTATAGGAGGGACTACCATCATAGTAACTTGAGGGGAAGGTTGCCATGGTGATTGCTCATATGGATATGGCTCCCTTCCTGAGAATTCATCTATCCCATAATGTGAGCCATCATTCAAGTTTTCATCGCCTACAAAGTAGTCATAGTCATATCCAAAACCACAAGGACGAGAATTCATAGTGGTAAATAGAAACAAAACCAATAGAGATCTTAAAACTAACAAAAACTAACAAACAAACAAAAGACAAACATATTCACAATATTCACATATTTACATTAACCAAAAACATGGCACTCATGCGCATTCCCCGGCAACGGCGCCATTTTGACGAATGAATTTTTGCCAGTATAGAAATTATCAAGTAATCAATCGTAGTATAGTCTAAACCGACGCAAAACCCATCATCAAACAAATCTACAATCTATAACCGAGAGTATTAGTCCCGAGTCGTTCTTCCCTAGGAATGCTACAAGGATGCATGTATTGGTTAAGTGATCTTTTTGTGGCTTGAAGAATGTGGCATAAAAGCGTGAATAAAAGAAAACAACAATCAATCAATATTAAAAGCCTTGGCCAAGGTTGAACATTGGAAGTCCCATCACTATAGCTTCATTCAATTGTGATAACAAAGGAGTGTTGCTTCACTTAGTCAACCCCTAATTATAGAGGAAAGTCAAGTAAAAGTAACTAACTTGAGTCACAAGTCCTAGTCTTACCCTAGGGAAGTCTAGCTTTAGTGCACTCTAAGTCAATTATCAATTCTCAATTCTTAATCAACAATTGACATCCATTATTCAAGTGTCTCCAATGACTCAACCACTAGGCCAAGTGAGGGAATACTACTCCATATCTAAAGTTGGCATTTTCTCAAACACTTGGAGAGCAAGGATGAAAGACATAGCAAAATGGAGAGAGAAGAATTAGAATCAAAGCAATTCAACACAAGAGATTAACAACAATCAACAATGAACAACAATGGAAATGAAATCTTCAATGAATCAATAGAATCCAATAACAACAAAGTTGAATCTAAGACTTATGAGATTAGAACAATTACAAACACTAATGAGATCAGAGAAGAGGATCTACAACATAAACAAAGTAAATTGACGCGTGCGCGCACGGTACGCGTGCGCGTCCCTGGCTAATTCTGCGATGTGCGCGCGAGCGCCTTGTGCGCGTACGCGTGCTCGGCCGAGGTCAACTCTTGGCTTTTTGTGCTTCTCTCCACTTGCATGCTTCCTTCCTTGCTTCCTTTGATCCATGCCTAGCCTATTTCAATCCTGGAATTACTAGCAAACACATCAAGGCATCTTATGGAATCAAAGAGAAACTAGAATTCATCAAAATAAGGCTCAAAAAGCATGTTTTTACACTTAAGCACGAATATGGGAGAGATAACAAAACCATGCTAATTCATAGGCTAAATGTGACAAAAGGTTATCAAGACACTCTAAACTTAATACAAAAAAACCGTCAAATTGGGGTTTGTCAGGCTCTAAGGTAGAGCTTATGATTATAGGAAAGGTATCACCTTCTCCCAGAAATGCATATTTCAGGGATGGTGGTAATGGTTTGAGCTCGGATTTGGGAGGTTTCTCCTCTTCTTGAGGGATTTTCAGAGGTTTTATTATTCTCTTTGATTCTTCCAGATCAGGCTGAGCATCTTTAAAGATATCCTTTAGCTCTGATTTGAGACTCTCAGTCATATTGACCTCTTTTACCAGAGAGTCAATAATATCAATGCTCATGCAGTCATTTGGGGTGTCTGGATGCTGCATAGCTTTGACAACATTTAACTTAAACTCGTCTTCATTGACTCTCAGGGTCACTTCCCCTTTTTGGACGTCAATGAGGGTTCGTCCAGTTGCTAGGAAAGGTCTTCCTAGAATGAGAGTTGCACTCTTGTGCTCCTCCATTTCCAGCACCACAAAGTCAGTGGGAAAAGCAAATGGCCCAAGCTTGACAATCATGTCTTCAATCATGCCTGATGGGTATTTAATGGAGCCATCAGCAAGTTGAAGACATATTCGAGTTGGTTTGATTTCTTCAGTCAAACCAAGCTTTCTAATAGTAGATGTAGGTATTAGGTTGATACTTGCCCCAAGATCACATAAAGCTTGCTTGGTACAAGTACCCTCTAATGTGCATGGTATCATAAAGCTTCTGGGATCTTTAAGCTTCTCGGGTAAGCTTTTCAGAATGACTGCAATGCATTCTTCAGTGAGGTAAACTTTTTCAGTATCCCTCCAATCCTTCTTATGACTTAAGATCTCTTTCATGAACTTAGCATAAGAGGGTATTTGCTCAAGTGCCTCTGCAAACGAAATCTTTATTTCAAGAGTCCTGAGATAGTATGCAAAGCGGGCAAATTGCTTATCCTGTTCCGCTTGGTGGAGTTTCTAAGGATAAGGTATTTTGGCTTTGTATTCCTCAACCTTAGTTGCTGTAGGTTTATTGCCTACAGATGTGGGTTGAGAAGCCTTTTTAGAGGGGTTACTATCAGCACTTGTATGTGTCTGATCTCCTACTGGCGTTTGAATGCCAGTGGTGGAGGCTGGAGTGGCGTTAGATGCCAACTCCTTACCTGTTTCTGGCGTCTTAACACCAGAACTGTACTTCCTTTGGGCGTTCAATGCCAATTCCTTGCCTGTTTCTGGTGTTGAACGCCAGGATTGAGCATGGGTTGGGCATTCAACGCCAGCTTTCCACCCCTTTTCTGGGGTTTGAGCGCCAGAATTATTCCTCTTTGGGCTCTGACTGTCCTCAGAGAGATTTTGGGTAGCAGTTTGTTCATTTCTTGGCTTCCTGCTGCCTTGAAGTGAGATATTTAATATTTTTCCACTTCTTAATTGAACTGCTTGGCACTCTTTTATTATTTGTTTTGATAACTACTGTTCTGTTTGCTTCAACTGCACTTCCATATTCATATTAGCCATTCTTGTTTCTTGCAATATCTCCTTGAATTCGGCTAACTATTTTATTAGAAAATCCAGTTGCTGATTGAATTCAGTAACTTGTTCTGCAGGACTGAGTTCAGCAGTTACTGTTTTAGCCTCTTCTTTCATGGAAGGTTCACTGCTTAGGTACAGATGCTGATTTCTGGCAACTGTATCAATGAGCTCTTGAGCTTCTTCAATTATTTTTCTCATGTGTATAGATCCACCAGCTAAGTGGTCTAGAGAAATCTGATCTCTCTTTGTAAGCCCATAATAGAAGATGTCTAACTGCACCCACTCTGAAAACATTTTAGAGGGGCATTTTCTTAGCATCTCTCTGTATCTCTCCCAGGAATCATAAAGGGATTCATTATCTCCTTGTTTAAAGCATTGGATGCTCAGCGTTACCTGTGTCATCCGTTTTGGAGGGAAAAATTGATTCAGAAATTTTTCTGACAGCTGTTTCCATGTCTTTATGCTAGCCTTAAGTTGGTTATTTAACCACCTTTTAGCTTGGTCTTTTACTGCAAATGGAAAGAGTAATAATCTGTAGACATCCTTATCTACTTCTTTATAATGTGCTATGTCAGTAATTTGTAAAAACTGTTCCAGAAACTCTGTAGGTTCTTCCTGTGGAAGACCGGAATACTGGCAATTTTGCTGCACCATGATAATGAGCTGAAGATTCAACTCAAAACTACTAACTCCAATGGAGGGTATACAGATACTACTCCCATATGAAGTAGTAGTGGAGGTTAGCATATGATCCCAGAGTCCTTCTAGACTGTTCATTTCTACTTAAGTCCATAATGGAGAAAGGGAGATGATGTGAATTTATTTTATTTATTTTATTATTATAGAGGAGGTTTCAAAATAATAAAATAAAATAAAATAAAAACTAAAATAAAAAGAAAAACAAAAAGAATTTGACAATATTTTATGAAGAATTTCGAAAAAGTGAGGAGAGAGAAAGTGGTTAGAATATTTTTGAAAAAGCTATAATTTTAAAAATTTAAAAATGAATTCTAAAATTTTTAGAAAAAAAATTCGAAATAATTGCTTTAAAAATAGTTAGAAAAAATATATATTTTTTAAATTTTGAATTTTATGATGAAAGAGAAAAATACATAAGAGACCCAAGACTTAAAATTTTTAAATCTAATGTTCCTTGTTTTCGAAAATTTTGGAGGGAAAACACCAAGGAACACCAAACTTAAAAATTTTAAGATCAAAACACAAAGAAGACTCAATAACACTTTGAAGACTCACAAGAATAACAAGAACAAAAGAAAAAACACCAAACTTAAAATTTTTAGAAAACCACAATAAAATTTTCGAAAATTAAAGAAATATTAACAAAAAAACACCAAACTTAAAGTTTGGCACAAGATTCAATTAAAGAAAAATTATTTATGAAAAAGATTTAAAAAAAAAGATACCCAATTACTAAGAACACAAACCAACGCTCTAGCCAATTTAGCTATAAATGTAACGTATTTTAAAGAGGTATTTTTAATAAATAAAAATAAAGTTTTTTGAAAACTAATATTTTGAAAATGCACAAGGAAAACACGAAAACACACAGAATAGGAAAAACCAAAGATCAAACAAGAAAAATTGACAAGAACAATTTGAAGATCAAGGAAAAACAAGAACACACAATTCGAAAAATTGAGAGACAAAGAAAAGCATGCAATTGACACCAAACTTAAAACATGACACTAAACTCACAGAAAAACTAAAAATTAATAAAGAAAAATATATTTTTTTGAAAATTTTTTTGAAGGGATAATAAAAGATGCAATTCTAGTGAAAAAAAAGACAAATTTTTCCTAATCTAAGCAACAAGATTCACCGTCAGTTGTTCAAACTCAAACAATCCCCAGCAACGGTGCCAAAAACTTGGTGCACGAAAATTACTTCACACTATGTAATTCCGCACAACTAACCAGCAAGTGCACTGGGTCGTCCAAGTAATACCTTATGTGAGTAAGGGTCGAATCCCACGGAGATTGTTGGCTTGAAGCAAGCTATGGTTATCTTATTATTCTTAGTCAGGATACCAATAGGGTTCTTTAATTTCAATTGTAAAAAGAATGAAAGGGCGTAAAATAAATAATTGTTACGCAATAATGGAGAATATGTTGGAGTTTTGGAGATGCTTTGTCCTCTGAATTCATGCAACATAATGCTTTCTCACTTTCATACATGCAAGGCTCCTTCCATGGCAAGCTGTATGTAGGGCATCACTGTTGTCAATGGCTACTTCCCATCCTCTCAGTGAAAATGGTCCAAATGCTCTGTCACAGCACGGCTAATCATCTGTCGGTTCTCGATCATGTCGGAATAAGATCCATTGATCCTTTTGCGTCTGTCACAACGCCCAACACTCGCGAGTTTGAAGCTCGTCACAGTCATCCAATCCCAGAATCCTACTTGGAATATCACAGACAAGGTTTAGATTTTCCGGATTCTCAAGGATGCTGCCAATGGATTCTAGCTTATACCACGAAGATTCTTATTAAGTAATCTAAGAGATACTCATTCAATCTATTGTAGAATGGAGGTGGTTGTCAGACACACGTTCATGGATTAAGGAAGGTGATGAGTGTCACGGATCATCACCTTCTTCATAGTGAAGCGCGAATGAACATCTTAGATAGGAACAAGCGTGTTTGAATGGAAAATAGAAATAATTGCATTAATTCATCGAGACGCTGCAGAGCTCCTCACCCCCAACAATGGAGTTTAGAGACTCATGCCGTCAAAAAGTACAAAGTTCCGATCTAAAAATATCATGAGATACAAAATAAGTCTCTAAAAGTGGTTTAAATACTAAACTAGTAACCTAGGTTTACAGAAAATGAGTAAACTAAGATGGATAGTGCATAAATCCACTTCTAGGGCCCACTTGATGTGTGCTGGGGCTTAGACTTATGCTTCTCATGTGCCTGGGCTGTTTCTAGAGTTAAACGTTAGGTTGTAACCTGTTTCTGGTGTTTAACTTCAACTTGTAACCTGTTTTTGGCGTTCAACTCCAGAATGCAACATGAAACTGGCGTTGAATGCCAGTTTACGTCGTCTATCTTCGCGCAAAGTATGGACTATTATATATTGCTGGAAAGCACTGGATGTCTACTTTCCAATCCAGTTGAGAGCGCGCCAATTGAACTCTTGTAGCTCCAAAAAATCCATTCCGAGTGCAGGGAGGTCAGAATCCAACAGCATCAGCAGTTCTTTTTCAGCCTGAATCAGATTTTTACTCAGCTCCCTCAATTTCAGCCAGAAAATACCTGAAATCACAGAAAAACACACAAACTCATAGTAAAGTTCAGAAATATGTTTTTTGCCTAAAAACTAATAAAAATCTATTAAAAACTAACTAAAACATACTAAAACCTACATGAAATCACCCCCAAAAAGCGTATAAAATATCTGCTCATCATCCATCTATGAAAATATAACAGTCATGGTAGACATATTGTAAACCCTGCTAAAATCGGTAAATAATTAGTCAATAAATCGAATTTTAAATAGAAAAATTAGAAATAAGAAAGTAATATAAAAATGGGATAGAGCTAATCAAAACGAGAATTTTGATACCAATTTCGAAAAATTTGGTCCGAAATTGGATCGGATGGGCCAAACCGATTGGACCGGACCCAAACCGGGCCCATGGGCCCAACCCGCCCAACATATAAATGAGATAAAGCTCATTTTCTCTTCTAAGAAAACAGCAGAAGCAGTGCTAGGCACAGGGAGAAGAAGGGAAGGGACGAAACCCTTGTCTCAATTTCCAAACGCCATAACTTCTCCGTTCGAGCACCGATCGCCGCACCGTTCGCGGCCACGCGTCCAGCGCGTTGAGCTCTATGTTTCTATTGGATCAATTTCATGGATAAGCTTCAATTTCATTTTAGATTCTCATTCCCCCTTTCTATTTGTAAAATTGAGCTCTTGTGATGAAATCTTGCCAAAATCGATATTTTAGGTTCGATTTAGCTTCCGGAGCTTATTGGGCTTGAGTCACTACGCATATGGGTGTGGTAAAGACCACTTATACCCTAATATAATCTTAATTTCATTATGTAAAAAATCTGAATTTGGATGTATATACGTGTTAGGTGTGAATTAAGTTTGTATATGAGCATTAAACTTGAAAGGTGGACCTTTGGAGGCTTGGTGGTGATTGACACTAAGTTTGTGACTGGTTACTCTAGGCTTGAGGGGCTGTTTTATAGCTTGTGAGGCTGCCTTGGGTTTAATAAAGTGATCGGCTAAGGTATGGTTTAGGTTTTGCGTGTTTAACATTTAAGGTGTTGTGAAAACTTAGGCTAGAAGAACCATAGGATAAGTTGAATTGATTATGTGCATTAAATGATTAGCATTGTGAAGTTGTTGGATGAATTTATGGTTAAACTTGTATTGGAATTGAATGAGTAATAAAGGGTTGATTTATGTGTTGGAGGAAAAACAAATGTGAAGTGTTGATATATAATAATGAAAGGTTGTTTACATAAGTGATATATATTGATATGTGTTTGTGAGTTGTTGAAGTAAAGAGTTTGTATTCTTGAGATTGAGCTAATATTGGGAGTTATGAGCAAGAGTTGTTATTGTTGTACATGTGTGCTTGAGATCATTAGTGAGGGATTGATGAAGCTGTTGATATGTGTAATAAAGTGTTGATATATGTTGATATATATTGGGGGTTAAGGATTGTTGAATTGGTTAAAGGCAATTTTGGTAATGGTTCTTAATGAAATGAGATGATATGTTAATGACATGCAAGTTTTGATGGTAAGGAACATGAGATTGATGAAAATGAGGCTTGGAAGCCAATTAAGAAAAAGTGGATTTTGGTGAACTTTGGAGGTCCATAACTTGATCTCCAAAATTTGGATGGAATTGTGGTTTGTTTCAAATGAAAGATGATTTTACAAGCTTTTGAACGATACCAATATTTTGAAAAAAAAATTTCGTAGAGAAAGTTATTGACAACAGAAGTTTGGCATGTGAATCTGTGTTACAAGGTACCAAAAACAGGGATGCAGTAGCTTTATGGGCATTTTGGCAATTTTGGAAAAACTCCCATCCACGCGTACGCGTGGTATGGCACTTTGACGACGCATGCGTGAGTAGCCATGCGTGCGCATGAAAAGCTAAAGCGCATGACTCACACGTATGCGTGACTTGTTGTTCGTCATGCATGCGCGTAGCCCACGCATACGCGTGGCCCCTATTTGCTGCAAAACTGGATTTTGGCTGTTTTAAACCAAATTTTTACTTCTAAACCTCCATTTTCTTTCCTTTTAGACTTAGAGTGTAGTACTAAGTCCAATAGCTAGTTGGAGCTGGGAAAATAAGATAACTTAGGGATGAAGTAAGAGATAAAATGATGAGTTATATGAAGGAAATGAGAAAATTAAATAAGGTTTAATGCCATGGCTTGATATAAGATTATATGTTGTTTATGAAAACAAAATGGCTTATGAATAATGATATCTGAGATACGAGTTTCCTTGGGTAAAAACCGTGGCCTGCCACCACGTGTTCTAGGTTGAATCTTGATACTCTGTAGATCCTGCGTCGTAAGGGTGACCGGGCACGTATAAATTCTTGGGTATGGATAACCCCCATTGAGTGATTATATGATGAATGAATGTGAACTCTAAGCATAGACTCTTGGGGATGCGCGACGAGGGACATTATAAGGTTTTCGGACTTGTCGGGTTGGCTGGATAACCGACAGATGGGCCCCATCAGCCATAGAACAGGCATGCATCATGTGCATTTGTTTATTTTGATTGCTATGCATTTCCAGAATTTGCCTAGCTGTATGTATACATCCTGCTACCTGCTATACTTGCTACTTGCACTATCTGCCTATTACTTGTGCGTAAATTTGTCTGGTTTCTTGTCTTTGCTGAATTATGGATGATGGAGGAACGGAGGAAGGGTGAAATGGTTTGATGTTAGGTTAGATTTAAGATTGAGTGAGTTTAGGTAGGTTTAGTATACCTACCCCTATTTATGGCTTCTGTTTAGAAATTAAGTTTTACAATTGTATGACGGAATTCTAGGATTGCCTCTGGTATTCCCAAGACCTTATTTATTATACGCGTGGCACCTTTACCATGCTGAGAACCTTCGATTCTCACCCCATACTGTGTTGTTGTTTATCAGATGCAGGTCGAGAGGCTCCTCGCTAGGCATCTGGATCTTTGAAGCGAAGTAGTTCCTGGGTGTATTTTGGGTTTCTGTTTGTATATATGTATATATGTATTTAGCTTGCTCTCCAAGAAACTTGTTTATTTTGCTCCTCTTAGAGGCTACAGGAGAGTTAGGGTTTTATTTCTATACTTTGGTGTTTGGGATACTTATATATGTATGTATATATATTCTTCAGCCAGCCGTGGCTTCGCAGGTTAAGTCAGGAGCTAGTTATGTTGCATTCTTGGCCCTCTTTTCTCTCTCTCGTTTCTTTATATCTTGAACTTTTAGGTTTCTTAGCATGCAGGTAACTTCGTTCTCTGAGTGTTGCATTTTTTTTATTTTAAGAATTTTGTTTTACCCATTTTTCAAGGCTCCTAGTATATTTTATTCTTTGTTATGTATTATTATATATTTTATTTTAGAGGTCGTAGCACCTTGCCACCTCTGTTTTACATCCTAGGTGTAAACCTCTGCGTGGTAGGGTGTTACACATATCAATAATAAAAATAGCCAGAAAGTTATATTATATATTACAATATAAC
Organism: Arachis duranensis; assembly: GCF_000817695.3. Classification (NCBI taxonomy): domain Eukaryota; kingdom Viridiplantae; phylum Streptophyta; class Magnoliopsida; order Fabales; family Fabaceae; genus Arachis; species Arachis duranensis. The sequence goes on from NC_029774.3 coordinate 45,994,213, forward strand.
AATTCATTTGTTGGAAAAAAATTAAAGAAAACCAGCATTGAAGTTTTATATAAAACTATAATTTCACCTTATGCAATATAAAAATACCTTTTTTTGAAGCAGTTATCTCAAATTTTTAAATACCTGAATTTCTAAATGCTAAACTCGATATCAATGCTCACTGTCATAAACAATAAACATAAACTGTCAATTTTTAAATTCTTTATTCATATGTATGATTGGGTTAATAATGGCATATTTCTCTCTAGTTTAGTCTAAGATTATATAAATGCATTTTCCTTTTCTAAATGGCTATAATCTGATCTAACGACACACAACAAAACAAAAAGCTACAAAACAATAGGTATGATCCTGATGAGCACACATGACATGAACTTTCTAATAGGATATACCACATTTTGCATCCCATCTTTCTTCATATAAACCCAAATGCATGCATATAATAATAAAATCATGAAGAACTCAAACCTAGTACAATTAAAGGGTATTGGAACTCAAATTTAAACTTTTAAGAATTTAAATTCAAAAACATAACTTTATACAAGTAAAATTATATGATTACTAGCCTCAAACTTCCTTCTCTCACATAAACTAGTGCAATTAAAGGGTTTTGGAAATCAAATTTATACCTTCAAATATTCAAACTCAAAAACATAACCTTATACAAGTAAAATTATATGATAACTAATTAACTAGTCTCAAAGTCCCTTCTTTCACATAAACTAGTGCAATTAAAAGGTATTGGAACTCAAATTTGAACCTTCAAGAATTCAAACTGAAAAATATAACCTTATGCAAAAACATAACCTTATACAAGTAAAATTATATGATAACTAGTGTCAAACTCTCTTCTTCCACATAAACTAGTGTAGTTAAAGGATTTTGGAACTCAAATTTAAACTTTTAAGAATTCAAATTCAAAAATATATTCATATACAAAATCATAACCTTACACAACTAAAATTATATGAAAACTAATCTCAAACTCCCTGCTTCCACATAAACTAATACAATTAAAGGGTTTTGGAACTCAAAATTAAACATTCAACAATCATATTTATAAATCATACTCAAAGATAATGCATCCATATGATCTTGTGGATTTTTCAATAAGGATAAGGTGAACACCAAAAACTAAAATATCTCAATCTCTATTTAGGGGTGTTCATGGTTCGATTAATCTAAAAGCCAAACCAATTTTTTGGTTAACCAAAAATATAGTATTGATTAATTAACCAAATTGGTTTTACATGATGAAACTGGTTATTAATCGGTTAGTGAAATTCAAAATCGGTTTTGAACCGGTTATTAAAGCAAAAACCAGTTTTAAAAAATAATTGGTTTTTATATAAAAAACCGGTTTTTACATTAAAAAACCGGTTTTTACATTAAAAAATCAGTTTTTATACTAAAAAATTGGTTTTTATATAATAAAATTGGTTTTTACATGTAAAAATAGATTTTTACACAAAAATTAATATTTTTTCATACAAAAACCCAAAATTTTAGACCTTTTTTAATTGAACTTTTTAATCTATTTTTTTCTTTCTAAATGATACAAGTAATATTTGTAAATAATGAAATCCCTTCCATTGCTTTCGTTCCTTTTTCTTTCTTATCTCTTTTCAGCATTTTCTATAAATAATTTTTTCTAATATAAATGATTTTCTTTCTAAATGATACGAGTAACTTTTTCTTATTTCCTTCTTTCCATCTCTCTACTTTTCTCTCCCCCTCCTCTTCTCTTTTCCTTCTCTCTCTCTTTCTCCCCCTCCCCTGTCTTTCCCCCCTACTCTCTCTCTCCTCTTCTCTTCCATTTTTCTCTCTCCTCCTCTCTTTATTTTTTCTCTCTCCCCCTCCTTTCTATCTATCTCTCTCTCTCCTTTCCCTCTTTCTCCCCCTCTCCTTTCTTTCTCTCTATTCTTCTCTCTCTCCCCCCTTCCCTCTTTCTCTCTCCCCTTCTCTCTCTCTCTTTCTCTTCCCTCTTCTCTTTTCTCTCTCCTTCTCTTTTTCTATCTCTCTCTTTCTCTCTCTTTATCCTCTTTCTCTTCCTCTTTCTCTCTTATCCTTTTTCTCTCTTCTTATCTCTCTCCTTTTTTCTTTCTCCTCCTCTACCTTCTCTTTCTCTCTCTCTTCTCTCTCGCTTTAGAGAAAAGAGGAGAAAAGAGATAGAAGAGGGATAGAAATTGAGAGAAGGTTGAGAGAGAAAAAGAAAAGAGAGAGTAAAAAAGGAAAGAGGAGAAGGAGAGAAAAGGAAGAGAGGAAGATGAGAAGAGAGAGAAAATGGGAGAGAGAGAAAGAAGAAAAAAAGAGAGTGGAGTGAGAGAGAAAGAGAGAAAAGAAAAAAAGAGAGAGGGAGAAAGAGAGGGGAGGGAAAAGAGAGAAAGAGAGAGGAAGGAGAGGGGGGAGAGAGAGAAGGGAAAAGAGAGGAGAAAGGAGAAAAATATGGGGGAGAGAGAGAAGGAAAGGAGAGAAAAAAGAGATAGAAAGAGAGAGAGAGAGAGAGGAGGAGAGATAGAAAAAGGGGAGAGATGATTAGAGAGAGGAAGAAAGAAAAGGGAGGGAGAGAAAGAAGGCAAAGAGAGAGAGAATAAGTGAGAGAGCAGATAGAAGGAGAGAGAGACAGAGAGAGAAGGAGATAGAGGGAGAAAAGAAGAGAGAGAAAGAGGGAAGGGGAGAGAGAGGGAGAGAAGGATAAAGAGACAAGGGAGAGAGAAAGAAAGACAAGGTGGAGAGAGAGAGAAAGAGAGAGAGAGAGAG
>NC_029774.3:45997174-46026436 GCF_000817695.3 Arachis duranensis
AGGAAAAGAGAGAGATATGAGGAGAGAGAGAAGGGGGAGAGAGAGAGAGAGAGAAAGAGGAAGGGGGAGGGAGAGAAAGAGAGAGAGAGAGAGAGTATGTAATTTGGTTTTGAAATTAGGTTTTAATTTTAATTTGGTTTTGGTTTTGGTTAACCGATTAAAAACCGATTTTTTTAATTTGGTTTTGGTTAACCAATTCTAAAAAATATGGATATGAATTTTAAAATTCTTTTATTAAACTGGTTAACCAAAATGTGGTTATAGTTTTTTAACCGGTTAACTACATTTTGATTTTTTTATGAACACCCCTATCTCTATTCTATCACATTCAAAAATCAATCTATTTATTAGTAGTAGTATCATGTATCTTGAATATCTAAACTCTTTCCACATAAATTAATTTCAAAATAAAATTGAGTTTTTATTTTTTAAAATAAAATAAAACGATATGCCATGGTCGTAATCATACGTACACCTACAACCTTTTGGCTTATTAAATTCTATGAGTATTTGATTACAAACTTCCCCAAATATATAGAGCTAATGCTCAAGATCAAACTGGATAGAGCAACGAATAATTTTCCCTAACACTATGGTCTACCAATCATTTTCAACCATAATCTCTTGATCAAGCACACTTACATAACATATATGACGCGTTCCAATAACACATACACTATTAATTAATGCGTTGGTTTATTGTCAAAATTCAGTAGGCTTAACTACTAAAAGTACTTAATTAAAGAGCTACTGAGTTAAAAAAAATTCTTCACTTTTAGACCATACATACATGATGTGGTACAGTGAAACATAAGGTCGAAGTTGGTTGGATCTTTGAATTAGAACGAAGGACTCCTTTGAAAACAAAGAAGGAAGAATCAGTTATGTTTCCACTATAAAGATAAGAATATCCATGGAATGTAAAATCGGAACAATTTCTTAGTTGAAAAATGAAATAGAATTACGAACTATGTGTAGTGATGATTTTTCCATTTCTATTTAGGGGAATTACAAAACGACGGAAAAGGGACTCACTTTTGTCTTGAGAATGTAGGGATGAAGATGCGGTGGAGCTGTGACGAGGATGATGAAGCTGATGTGGTGCTGTGGACAATGTTGGTGAAGCTGTATGCGCTAGTGAGGACGACGTTGAAATTAGGGGTGGAAGAAGGCCAGATGGCCTGCCAAGGGACTGTTATAAATTAGACACAGGCTCAGTCTCTTATAAAAGTCTTATTATATTAATAGGTCAGGCCCATGCTCACTAATTAGCCTTATAGGCCTATCAGGCCTACCCTGGGCTTGTTAATACATAATTACATATATAAATAATTTTTTATTATTAAAAAAATTATGAGATATTTTAAATTTATTATATTTAATTATAAATAGTTTTTTATATTTTAAATACTTTAAAATTTAAATTTTTTATAAATATTAAATATCACATATTACATATAAATATGTTTATTAAAAAATAATTTTTTAAATAATATTTTTATTTTTGTAAAAAATAAATTATCAAGCCTTTTAACATGCTTTAGGCCAGGCTTGGCTGAATAACAGGCCATACTTAGTACTTTAAAAAAAGTCTATAGCAGGCTGCAGGCTAGGCTCAGGCCAATAGACTATATGACAGGACAGGCTTGTTAAGAACAAAGCCTGACCTGGCCTGGCCTGGCCTGTTTCCGTCCCTAGCTGAAATGGAAGAAGAAAAGAGATATGTACAGAAATTCCACTAGGTTTAGGAATTTTCCTTTCTATGTAACTCAAAGGGTATATAAGTTATTTTACCGTTGATTCTTTTTTCATTCTCCCTTAATTTTCTTCTCATGTTTAAAATGAAAAAAATTATGTGGACCCTACACAACTTTTTTCTTTTTTACTCAGTTTTCTCTCCCCATCCAAACAACATAAAATTTACTTTTCCGTTCATTTTTCTTTCAAATATTTTTCTTCCTTTCATTTTTAGCTAATTCAAACAATGTGTTAGAGGTAACCAAAACCCCCTCTTGCAGGGATGATGACCCAGTGAGACAAGTGATGATAAGGATTCAATATTAGTTTTTATCTATATTAAAATGTATAAGTAATTTTATAAAATTGATTTTAATCATTTCTATTAGTTTATTGTTACTGCCACTTATTATTTTTGGTGTCTATCAACTATAACTATATTAACTGTACATTAAAATCAGTCGTTAGTATAAATATTTATTGAAATACAAATACAAATTAAAAATGAATCAAATAATATACATATGTCTAGACAAATATATTAGTAACTAATTTCAGTACACAAATAATATTTTTATATTAAATATTGGTTGATATTTTCCTCCATACTCAAATTTATTTTTCAACTGATTTATCAGTTTATTGTTACCATCACTTATCATTAATAATATTTGTATACCGATCACAATTGCAAATTTTTTAAAATAAATAATTTAAATATTTTATTTATAGGTATGAGTATTGTAGACACAACTTATTATTTTGTGTCCTATTACTTATCACGTTTACACTATAAATGATTTAAGACACAAAATTTAAATAGATAAAACGGGTGCAAACGAGATATGTGAAGATATAAATGTTAAGTATATCCCGTTTACACTGTAAATGAGGTGTGAAAAAAGGCAACTCGGACACAATGTAAATGAGATATATCCATAATTAAATCATTTACATTATAAACAAGATATAGTACAACAAATTTCGATCATCTATATAAGAAACTGCAAATAGTAGCCTTCCTCACAAACATTTCAATCCTTCTTCTCTATTTTTTCAATAAGTAGTTTAGTAAAAATGTTATATATATCTTTATGAGTTCTATCCTAATTATCACATAAGAAATAGTGATAACTGATAAATGCGTTGTATTTGAGTCTGACAGTCCTATTATTTTGTACACTCATTGTTTGACTTCTCTGTCCGAGTTGAAGAGGCTAATTCTTGACGAGCATGGATGTTAATAGGACAAAAGAGGTGGGAATTGTTGAGTATAGGTTGTTAGCACTGATGGAAATAGAGTATTTAATTTTTGTATTTTTTAGCTCGATAGTGATGAGCATGTGCGCCTAATGTTTGATGTCTACAGGAAAATCATGGCTCAACAAGTGATGGAGCTTTCTGTAGAGATTGGTGATGTAGGTGGTAGTAGTTCTGAGCATTCGAATTTTATCCAAGATGACCCACCTTTTGCATCATCCATCTACACTATACTAGTTTAGGAAAACACATGGACGCGGATATTGATGAGTTGGATGAAGAATATGCCACGGACAGCAATGAAAGTAGTTTTACTAAGGATGAGGAGGACTTTATACCTGAAACCCCAATATGTGGATCAGTTTGATACCTTCTGCCTCCCCCACAACCAGTTTCGGAGTTATTAGATGTAGCAAGCCACTATCACACGAGTTTCACACTGGCCATAGATTCAAAAGTAAGGAGGCTATCATGTTAGATGTGAAGAATTATAGGATTTGGAGGAGTGTCGAGTATATGGTCGTAGAGTCTGATCGAGCAAAGTACGATGTGCATTGCATACAATTTGCAGCAAGATATCCATGGAATCTCCGTGTTATACTCCGACAAAATCTTGGATATTGGTAAGCTGCATCTTGATGTCTTAAAGAAGTTTATCTATCGATAAACATATAACGATCCAATTTTAATCCCGTAGGGAGGCGCGTAAATTTGGAGGACCACACACTTGTCAAGCCCCACCATGTTTGAGGACCATCGACAATTGGATAGAAATTTCATCTGTAGTGTCATGATGTCTCTCATATAGTTTAACTCATCTATTTCTATCCCTATCCTATAAGGTGCAATTAGGCAGAGCTATAACTTTAAGCTTTCATACATAAAGATTTGGATAGTGAAGTAAATGCAATTGCTCAGATCTATAGTGATTGGGATGAGTCCTGTAACAAGGTTCCGAGTTTATTGCAAGCATTGAAGAATTATTATGCCGGCATGATAACTGATTTCAATGCGGTATCATAGAATGATGGATACTTGGTGGTCTGCGATGGCTGCCAATTTAATAACGTATTTTGGATTTTTTTCTCCATATGTTGAGACTTTCAAGTATTGTAAGTCCTTTGTATTCGTAGATGAAACACACTTGTACGATAAGTCCGGTAGTATGTTACTAATTGTTGTGGCACAAGACGGTAACAGTAATATTTTTTCAGTTGCTTTTGTTATCGTAGAGTATGAAATGACGAAGTCATGGTCATTCTTTCTTACAAACCTTAGACGACATGTCACACCACAAGAGGGACTTTTGATTATATCAGATTGATCCCAAGCCATCAAAGTCACACTGAATACCAATGATAGTAGTTGGAAGCTTCCTAGTATTTATTCATTTACATAAAATGGGTACCCTAAAACCTAAGGTGCACCTGTGATACATTCACATGTGTATGTGTCTTATCTTGTTTACAATGTAAACGAGATATATCCATAATTAAATCGTTTATATTGTAAACATGATAAGTAATAAGACACAAAACAGTAAATTGTGTCCAAATTATCTATATCCATCAATAAAACATTTAAATGATTTATTAAAAAAAAACCTCACAATTGCATGTTGTTTGTGTTTCTTTTGGTTTAGTTATTTTTAGGATTTAACTATTTTGTGTTATAAAGGCACATTTTAATAGGATAATAATATAAATCTTTAAGTTTTTAATGTATTTAATGAATTGAAAATATAAAAAGTTTATCTTTTTAATAATTTTCAATAAAATATTTTTATGTCATTTTTAAAATATATCCTTAAAATACATGTTAGCAAGATCATTATTTTTATATCAATTATGATATACACTAAAAACTAGTTTTTGATATTGCATATAAAAATATATGTTTTGGTATTTTATAAAAAATATATTATACTATTATAAATAAATTTGATTATTAATTTATGGTTTAATTACTCTGTTGGTCCCTATAGTTTCGCGAAATTTTCAATTAGGTCCCTATACTTTTTTTTTTTTTTAATTGGGTCCATGCACCAATTTTTTTTCAATTAGATCCCTCTTAACAATAATTGGTTTAATTATATAGGGACCCAATTAAGAAAAAAATAGTGTAGGGACCCAAATAAAAGGAAAAAAAAAGTATAGGAACCCAATTAAAAAGAAAATTTGGTGCAAGGACTCAATTAAAAGGAAAAAAGTATAGGGACCTAATTGAAAATTTCGCAAAACTATAGGGACCAATAGAGTAATTAAACCTGAATTTATTGTAAGTTTAATTATTCTTCTATGAAGACTTGAAAAAATATATAAATTAATATGTATAAATATATACAAATAGTCAAATACATAATAGTTAATTTAGTAATTGCGTGCTTTTTAATATACATATAATATTTTTGACATGTTATGTTTGAGGTAATTTATATTTTTATTGTAAATCTTAATTAGTTTTATTTTCATATCTTATAAAAAAAATTATATTGAAATTATAATTATTATTTCGCATGACTATAAATTATATATAAAGCAGTTAAAATAAATTATAATTTTTGAGTTGGCCTTCGAAATTTTTAAACTTTTTTAATTCTAGAACCAACAATATTAAATCATTTAGAAAGATATCTGAAAATGTACTTCTATTCATGAACATGATTGAAAGACTTTAGTTTTAATCTGGACTAAGTTTTAGATCATCATCTTGATTTATTAATCCTAATTATAATATGTACTTCTTTGATATTTCTCAACCACAATATGTTAAATCCTTATATTATGACTTAATAGCCACTTTTTAATGAGTAAGAGTTATAAGATAATTTAGTATATCGGGATCAAAATCTTTTAGTTTTATTTATGTTTGGCTATTAATTTTCATTAAACTCTAAATGTCCAAGTACAAGAGAATAATATTGATTCTATTCTTATTAATATTTAAACCGGTAAGTAATCTTAATTATTTTTTTATTATTTAAATTAATATTAAAATCACCTTATATAAATTCATTGTTTATGTCTTGTGTGTACGTTCATCCCTGTACGCACGCACACACTTGAAAATATTATGGTATGTTGCAGAATTTGTATTTTTCAATTTTCGATACCGATTTTTAAACATCAATAACTTTTGTTACAAAATTCATTTTTCCTCTGTTCTTGATCAGTTTTAAAATACTCATCACCAATTTTAACTTAAGATAAGTTTCACTCAATTTTAAACTTTGAACACTAAGTTATGACCCGTTAAAATTCGCTAAAAATTATTTTTTACCAAAATTTTCTACATAACTCCAATTCACTATTTTCTAAATTTCACCTCTTTTAATACCAACATAAACCAATTCGCACCCATCATTTATACTCTATCAAGTTACCAAATTCGCACCCATCATTTATACTCTATCAAGTCACCAAATACTTAATTCATTACCAAATCTAAATCTCCATTTCCAAGATTGTCTCATTCTCTATTAACAATTAAAATCAATGCCAAACCTACTAATTATCAATCACCCACTTTCAATTTACATCAATTCCAAATTCAACATCATACCATAACACAATTCAACATATCAATACCAATAAAACTTATCAAAACTTACCCGATTACAGCCTCCGGCCCAATTTTCATTCAATAGCCTTTCACCAATCAAATTCACACAATTCAATAATCATTCTCATCCAAAACTCAAACCAACAAAATTTTCATCAATATCTCAACTTTACCTCCTCCTTAATCCCTTTTTCATAAAATTTCCAAACAAACATAAATCACCCAATTTTGTACTTTATTAACGGAAGGATTACAAGTGTTCATAACACGCAGCGAAAGTAATAAAGTGATCCTATTGATCTATTTTGTGCTTAAAATTTTATTGAAATAAGATGGGTTAGATGCCAATACCTGAGTACCCTAGTGAATGAAAACTTTCTCCTTAGATAGTACAAAGGTACTATGTGTATCCACACCGAGACTGATCCTTGTTGTCAACTCATTGACCAATGAATTTAATTGAGAAATTTCTTACAACTCCTTGCACTAGCAATTTTTCACTAAGAATTGGAATATTTGTGTATATGGAGGTAAAAGAAAAAACTTGTGTTCTCTTTCTTTTATCATATACACATATATATAGTATGAGATTTGTGACTGCTTATTGAATAAAATTACAACTTAATTTGAAATAGAATCAGTTAGGATCTTATCCATATTTAAAACTCATCATAGAATAAATAATTAATTATTTAATATTCTATATTATCATATTATTATATTCATGGTGCCAGCAAAGAATATAATAATATTCCATTTGAATTAATATAATTATTTATTTGATCTAATCAAAATAATAATTAAATAATTATTTACCAAAGATTAGAACACTCGTTAGTGGGTGACCCCATAGGTTCAATACTAAGCGGGTAGTATATCAGTCATACTGAATTTACTAATCAAGGTTGGCGTCTAGCAACACTCCTTGACGACCCGATAGTATGAAGTAATAATAGTTTTGCTAAGAACCCAAGATGAACTAAAAATACAACTCCTTCCATCTTTTTAACTCTTGGCTAACTTGTAGAGTACGGTTTGATTGTCAAACTCTAAATTGTTACCATTATTATAATGAGTTATGAATGACATAAGAAACTCATTTCTTAATTCATTCAAACCCCTTGGCCAAGGTATTATTTATTTCATTCATTATAATCGTAGAGCTCAAACTCATTACCATAGTTGATGGATTCCATTTTGACTTATCATTAATCTACAAGTATTTAAATCATACCCAATGTCTATTCAACTAACACCGTAGAGTGTGTAAATCCCACCAAAATTGGTAAATAATTAGTCAATAAATCAAATTTTAATTAAGAAAATTAAAAATGTAAGTCTAACATTAAAATAGGACAGAACTCTTCAAAACAAGAATTTTGATACCAATTTCTAAAAATTTGGCCCAAAGTTGGACCGAATGGGCCGAATGGTTGAACCAGGCCCAAACCAGGCCCGTAGGCCCAACCAGACCCATTATTTAAATGAGCTGAAGCTCATTTTTCCCAGTTCTACATGCAAGAACACGCTGAAGGCAAGCAAACAGAGGGGGGGGGGAGAGCATCATAAGAAACCTAACCCTCACTTTAATTTCAAATCCACGTAACTTTTGATCCAGCGCTCCGATCGTCGCACTGTTTGCAACTACGTGTCCGCGATGTCGAGCTCTACAAAGCCCAGTATATTTTAAGGTAAGGAATTCACGTTTTGGTGCTCAATTTCTCCATTTACAGTTTCAAAAAACTATGAGCAATTATGTTAAAAATTGTTCAATTTCGGTGTTTAAGATCAAATTAACTTGGTGGACTTGCCGGGTCTTGTTCCAATTTCTTGTTGGTAAGGTGAGAATCCTAGAACTCTAACTAATTCATTAATTTGGTGTTTTGGGTATTGAATTTTGGGAATATGCTTGTGATACTTATGTTAGGTGCATGTAAATATGTGATATGAAGCAATTGGATATGTTGGGAGCTTAATTGGAAGCTGGGAGTGAGTTCTAGTTGCTGGATTTTAGTGGTTGAGGCTTACAATTTGGCCTTGTGGGTTGTCTTGGACCAAACGTGGTGATCGGCCAAAGTACGGTTTAGGTTTTGCGCGTTTAACATTTAAGGTGTTGTGAAAACTTAGGCTAGAAAATCATAGGTTAAATTGAATTGTTAGATGCATTTAATGATTAGTCTTGTGAAGTTGTTGGATGGATTTATGGTTGAACTTATGTTGGAATTTATGAGTTGTTGATGTTATTGAATATGTGCTTCTTGTAATTGAGCTAGTATTGGAATTATGAGCATGAGTGTTAAATATGTGTGATTATAATTTATTAATGATGGGTTGATGATGATGATGATGATATGAGTTAAATGAACTTGCTGGTTATGGCTTGTTTAATTAGTGAAGGTGAATTATGATTTGATTTTAATGAGTGAAGGTAATGGATTGATGAATTTTAATATGAAAGTTATGGATGGAAAGGGAGGATTCTTTGAATAAAGTATGGGTTTGATGATTTGGTGTGGATATTAATGTGTTAGTGGGTAGGATTAATAACATGAAACTTGATATATGATGGAGGTGCAGGTTTTAATGGTAAGGAACATGAATTGGTGAAAATGGGGTTTGGTTATAATTTGGTAAAAAGTGAATTTGGGCGAATTTTTGGAAGTCCATAACTTACTCCCCAAATTTTAAATGAAAATGTGGTTTGCTTTAAACGAAAGATGGTTTTACAAGCTTTTAAACAATATTAATTTTGTGAAAAACAAAATTTTGTAGAACAAGTTATGGACGATGGAAAATTGGTGTATGAAACTGGATTAATGCAGGTTAAAAACTAGTTTTGCAGTTTTCTGGGTATTCTGCATTTTGGGAAAATGTCCATCCACGCGTACGCGTGGCATGGCATTTTAATGACGCATGCATGAGTAGCCATGCGTGCGCGTGAGCGCATGATCACACGTATACATGACTCATGCGTACGCGTGACATGATGTTCGTACCACGTGCACGCGTGGCCCACTCGCACGCGTGGCCTCTGCTTGTTGCAAAACTTGAATTTTGTGTTTCAAAACCTGATTTTCACTTCTAAACCTCTATTTTCCTCCTTTAAACATAAGGTATAGTACTAAGTACAGTAGCTAGTTGAAGTTATAAAATTAAGGTAACTTGAGGGTGAAGTAAGGGTTAAAATGATGAATTCTGAATAAAAAGGGTGAAAGTGTTATGAAAATGATGAACATTTGTGATAGTGATATATTGATGGATGATTGAACTCATTTGAAATAAATGAAGGTATGCTTGAGATGCCTGGGTAGTAGCAAGGATGGTGGTTCGTCCTGCTTGCTCCAGGTCAATGTTTGAGAATTGATGATGATTATGCTTGATTTAAATTGAATAAATGTACGTTGTGACACTTGGGTAGTAGCAGCAGTAGTGGGACTCCCATTTGCTCCAAGTTGATCTTTTAAACACCCGCCTGGTATTAACCGCAGTAGTGGTTACTCCACTAGCTCTGGGTTAAGCGGGTAGTAGCAATGGGGTTATGGCTCAAACCCACTTGCTCTGCATGGGTGTTTCAGTCCATGGTTAGCTACCAGAACATGTCGGGTTGGCTATATAACCGACAGATGATATCATCAGCCATAGGACAGGCAAGCATCATGTGCATTTGTTTGCTTTGCCTGCTATGCATTATCTGAGATTGCCTAATTGAAATTATATATTCAGCTACTTGCTATACTTGCTATTTACACTATCTGCTTCTTACTTGTGCGTGAACTTATTTGCTTGCTTGTCTCTGCAAGATTTATAGATGACGAAAGAACAGAGGAAAGGTGAAAGAGGGTTGGTGGTTATGTTTGGTTTGAATTTGAGTAAGTATAGGAATAGCTTAGGTTACCTACACCTAATTATGGCTTTGCTTTGAAACTAAGTTTTATAATTGTATGACGGAGTTCTAGGATTTCCTCTAGCATTCCCACGACCTTATTTATTACACGCGTGGCACCTTTACCATGCTGAGAACCTCCAGTTCTCACCCCATACTATGTTGTTATTTCGCAGATGCAGGTCGGAAAGCTCCTTGGTAGGCATCTGGATTTCTGAAGCAAAGTGGTTTCTGGGTTTCTTTTGTTGTTTAGCTTTTGTATATGTGTACTTAACGCTCTCTCCGAATAATTTGTTTATTTTTTTCCTCTTATAGGGTTGAGGAGAGTTAGGGTTGTCATTTAAGAATTTTGGGTTTTTGGAATATATATATATATATACATATATATATATACTCTCCGGCCAGCCTTGGCTTCGCAGGCTGAGTCAGGAGCTTGTTATCTTGTATTATTGACCCTCTACTCGTGTCATCTGTGTATATTTATTACTGAGCTTTAGTTTTCTTCTCACGTAAGTAACCACGTTTCCTGAGCGTTGCGTTTTAAATTTTGCTATTTGTTCCACCTATTTTTCAAGGCTCCTAGTATACTATCTCTTTTCATTGATATTATTATTATATATATTTTACTTTTAGAGGTCGTAATAACTTACCACCTCAGCTTTATGACTTAAGCATAAGACTCTGTTTGGTAGGGTGTTACATTATGGTATCAGAGCAGTTTGTTCCTATAGTGCTTGAGAACGGACTGATTATGCTTCTGTGCATTCTCTGTGTATGTGTCTATGTGCTATTAGGATATCTAACTGATATATGTGGCATAAACGTTCATGAGCATGCATTTGGGACTTAAAGCACTAGACTTGCGATATTGAAACTGATCAACTTGATATCACTTGTTTGGTGTGTATAGGGACCAAATGTCGACTCGTGGACTCGAACGCAGGCGAGGTAGAGGCAGAATAGGAAATGCTATGCTTAAAGCGACAGGGAACAATCCTAACCCTGTAGACTTCATGGCTACTCTAGGAAATATAACCGCGGTGATGCAATCAACAGCCGAAGCCTTGGGAAATCAAATAAACAATGGGAATAATGGCAACGGCGATGATGGTCCTATGACACTTTCATCCTTCCTGAAGGTTCATCCTCTGACCTTCAGAGGAACCTCGAACCCTACTGATGCGGATAACTGGATACAAGCTATTGAGTGAGCATTACAGGCTCAGCAGGTTCCTGATAAACAGTGGGTTGAGTTTGGAACCTACCAACTGCAAGGTGAAGCTCAGCATTGGTGGCAGGGCATGAGGCGTATTCTACAACCTGATGGGGTTGTGATCTCTTGGGAGTTGTTCCGAGAGGAATTCTATAAGAAATACTTTCCCAGCTCAATTAGAAATGCCAAGGAACTTGAACTGCTTCAGCTGAAGCAAGGCCAGATGATTGTTACTGAGTACACAAGCAGGTTTGAGGAACTGTGTTGTTTTTCACGGATTTGTCAAGGAGTTCCTGAGGACTTTGCTGAGTGGAAATGCATTAAGTATGAGGGAGGCCTTTGGAGTGATATTCTAAGCTTTGTTGCACCTATGGAGATCAGGGTATTTTTTGAACTCATGAACAAGAGCCGAATAGCTGAAGAATGTGTGAGGAACGCAGCCGTGGCAAAAAATGATAACCGGGAGTCCCACCGAAAAGACCACAATCAGAATTTGGCACGAATGGGCTAGAAATTCAAGCAAAAGGGAAACAAATGAGGAATACCTCAGAGGAGCTGACATGTTAGAAGTGTGGTCGTTACCATCCAAATAGGCCGTGTCGCATTGGCTTGGGCATATGTTACAAGTGTGGTCTACCAGGGCACGTATCTAGGAACTGTCCGCAAGGAAAGACTCAAGATAGAGGTCGATCAAATCACCAAGGTTGAGGTAATTGCAAAAATTGATAACCAGAAATTTAAATTGTAATATGTGATTTTGAAACACCACATTTATTTATAGCCTGCGACAGGGATGAGGATGTAAGATTGGAAGTGACAAGCTTAGTGTTAAACCTAGGACTTGGTTGAAGGGAGTAATGAAAGAAAAATCTGTTTAACCAAGTGCTACCTTTGTGGAGAACACCCCTTTTGTTAGTAGAAAGGGAAGAATATAGTAGTAGACTGTATGCGAGAGGAATAGTACCGGCGCATCTTCGCGACTCGATCTAGCTTTCCTTGTATAACCTATAATGGAATTTTGTTTTGGATTTCTTTTTCCCTCGAACAATGAATGGTTTATCCTTTAAAATTCTAGCCCCCTTACATACACATATTTGTATTTGAATCTGTCCATCCAGGGGTGAACCTAAGCTTGTTTTGGTATAGATAAATGATTCTTGAGCCTTGGAAATTGCTGAAGGTTGGGTGCTCTCTTCACCACTTTGTAACTCTTAAGCTCAACTGAAACTTATTTGATTCAGCATGTTCTATCCATACTATCAAATGTTGTTGATCCGGTTTCCTTTCTTGAGATGTACTTAAATTTCTCTTCTTGTGCGTTCTATTATTTTGATACAACTCTGATCGACCATATATGAAACCCTTTCTAATTTCTCACGAACACTGTTCAGACTATTCATTCATCTTTCAAATTTAATATCTCTTTGAAAATCAACTCGAGCCTATATTAGTATCGCGTATGAATTTTAGCCGTAACTAAAGAGATGTTGATTTCTTAGAGCAAGACATTTGAGCACAAAATGAACCTGTGACATTACTGGGGAATTTAGAGCCTTAATCCTCGCCGATCATAGCGCTCGTGACTAAATAGACACGATGAGGTGCACCGTGTGAATGAAATACCAGGATCCGATGGAAGCCTTCGAGCCATGGAAAGAAGATTGACCTTCATGCCAACGCCTGTATCATTTGAGCCTAACGAACCATTTAGGGAATGACTACGATGTATTATTGTAGGACTTAAGATGCGTGCTGATGCAACACCGGTAGGTTATGGTAGATGCCCTAAGCAAGAAGTTTTTAAGAGATTCTTGGACGATAATTCCAAAGGAGAAAATGTTAGATAAGTTAAAGTTCTATGTTGGAAGAGTGAGAGTGCGGTTGGAAGTGTTGGGCTAAATATATTACTAGTTTACAACGTAGCATTGATGAAGTACGGGACGCATAACGAGACAATAAGAAGCCGCTAAAGATGTCGAAGTCTGGTGAAAAAAATGGAATTAAAAAGAGATTTATATGCCTAATGCAAATGCCGCAGTAGAGATCGTAGAGTCAAGGACTTAAGCAGTGCAATACTAGTGATAAAGAAATACCAAGAGTACCAAAACCGGTTAAATCAAGAAGACACCAAGAGAGGGTTATGTGTCGAGATCAGGAGTTGAAATGAGAAACTGTTATCCGAAGATTACAAGAGGGGATTTTTGAAGTTACCTTGATGTTTCTAAGACGTATCGCGAATCCAAGAAGATATTTTGAGCAGCCAGAAGTGAAGAATAACGAAGTGACAATCTATATGACTACATGTTTGACGCATGAGAAGGAAAAGAGAGACCACCAGAATTCATGCGAAAAGCTACAACCATCGAAGGTTCTACATTAAAGGTAAAAGAGAATAGTCATTTCATAATAGGTTGCCGAGGACTAGAACAAAAGGTGATACTGTTAGGAAATCATGGACCAAGTGATCAAGTCCGTTTTGCCCATCAGAGAAAATTGCTTATTGGAGATATCAACGAGACTATACATCAGGGAGACGGTGAGACTCCACGGTACGCTAAACACCTTTGAGTTAATCAAAAAGTGGAACATCAAACGTCTTAGTTCCTGAATTTGACAGCCGAGACAACGGAGAAAAAGTCAAGCAAATGTGAGCCAGAATTCTCACTTTGAAAGCCGACAAAAGAGTTAGGCAGATTTAAGAGGAAGACTTCTTAAGTTGGAAAGAAGGGAATACCTATTTCTGAAGATTACTTCAACGAACTAGGATCAGATGAGCAATCAAAAATTAAAAAGTTAAACCTCGCCAAGTTAGCCCATTTCGAGTTTTGGGAAGTATTGTTGGTCAGCGACGTGCCAAACGGGTTTCCGCCGCATCTTTCGAACCTATTTGACGTACTCTATACCTCGTAACTTTTGAAGCATGCTTCTAAAATAAATTCATGTCTTACAACCTAAGCCAATTTAAATAAAAGGAGATGGACGTTTCGAGTAATGGGGTTAACTTCAAGAAACTCTAAATATTCCAAAGGACTACCCACACCTCTTGTCAGACAACTGAGTCTGAATTTTAAGGGCAAAATTGCTAATTAGGTGGGTAAGATGTAAACCCTGCCAAAATTGGTAAATAATTAGTCAATAAATCAAATTTTAATTAGGAAAATTAAAAATGTAAATCTAACATCAAAATAGGACAAAACTCTTCAAAACGAGAATTTTGATACTAATTTCGAAAAATTTGGCCGAAAGTTAGACCGGATGGGCTAAACTGGTTGAACTGGGCCTGTGGGCGTAACCGGACCCATCATTTAAATGAGCTGAAGCTCATTTTTTCCAGTTCTGCATGCAAGAACACGCTGAAGGCAAGCAAACAGGGGGGGGGGAGAACATCATAAGAAACCTAACCCTCACTTTAATTTCAAATCCACGTAACTTTTGATATGGAGCTCCGATCGTCGCACCGTTTGCGGCCACACGTCCGCGGTGTCAAGCTCTACAAAGCCCAGTACATTGTAAGGTAAGGAATTCACATTTTTCTGCTTAATTTCCCTATTTAGAGTTATGAAAATCTATGAGCAATTATGTTGAAAATTGTTCAATTTCAGTGTTTAGGATCAAATTAACTTGGTGGACTTGCCAAATCTTGTTCTAATTTCTCGTTGGTAAGGTGAGAGTCCTAGAACTCTAATTAATTCATTAATTCGGTATTTTGGGTATTGAATTTTTGGAATATGCTTGTGATACTTATGTTAAGTGCATGTAAATATGTGATATGAAGCAATTGGATATGTTGGGAGCTTAATTGGAAGCTGTGAGTGAGTTTTAGTTGCTGGATTTTGGTGGTTCAGGCTTACAATTTGGCCTTGTGGGTTGCCTTGGACCAAACGCGGTGATTGGCCAAGGTATGGTTTAGGTTTCGCGCATTTAACATTTAAGGTGTTGTGAAAACTTAGGCGAGAAAATCATAGGTTAAGTTGAATTGTTAGATGCATTTAATGATTAGTCTTGTGAAGTTGTTGGATGGATTTATGGTTGAACTTATGTTGGAATTTATGAGTTGTTGATGTTATTGAATATGTGTTTCTTGTAATTGAGCTAGTATTGGAATTATGAGCATGAGTGTTGAATATGTGTGATTATAATTTATTAATGATGGGTTGATGACAATGATGATGATATGAGTTAAATGAACTTGCTGGTTATGGCTTGTTTAATTAGTGAAGGTAAATTATGATTTGGTTTTAATGAGTGTGGGTTTGATGATTTGGTGTGGATATTAATGTGTTAGTGGGTAGGATTAATAACATGAAACTTGATATATGATGGAGGTGCAGGTTTTGATGGTAAGGAACATGAATTGGTGAAAATGGGGTTTGGTTATAATTTGGTAAAAAGTGAATTTTGGCGAACTTTGGAAGTCCATAACTTACTCCCCAAATTTTGAATGGAAATTTGGTTTGTTTTAAATGAAAGATGGTTTTACAAGCTTTTAAACGATATTAATTTTGTGAAAAATGAAATTTAGTAGAGCAAGTTATGGATGATGGAAAATTGGTGTATGAAACTGGATTAATGCAGGTTAAAAACTGGTTTTGCAGCTTATAGGGTATTCTGCATTTTGGGAAAACATCCATCCACGCGTACGCATGGCATGGCATTTTAATGACGCATGCGCGAGTAGCCATGCGTGCGCGTGAGCGTATGATCACGCGTACGCATGACTCACGAGTACATGTGACGTGATGTTCGTACCACGCGTGCGCGTGGGCCACGCGTGGGCTCTGCTTGCTGCAAAACTGGAATTTTGTGTTTTAAAACCAGATTTTTACTTCTAAACCTCCATTTTCCTCCTTTTAAATATAAGGTATAGTACTAAGTACAGTAGCTAGTTGAAGTTAGAAAATTAAGGTAACTTGAGGGTGAAGTAAGGGTTAAAATGATGGATTATGAATAAGAAGGGTGAAAGTATTATGAAAATAATGAATATTTGTGATAGTGATATGTTGATGGATGATTGAACTCATTTGAAATAAATGAAGGTATGCTTGAGATGCTTGGGTATTAGTAAGGATGGTGGTTCTTCCCGCTTGCTCCATGTCAATGTTTGAAAATTGATGATGATTATGCTTGATTTAAATTGAATAAATGTACGTTGTGATGCCTGGGTAGTAGCAGTAATAGTGGGACTCCCATTTGCTCCTGGTTGAACTTTTAAACACCCACCTGGGTAGTAGCCGCAGTAGTGGTTATTCCACTGTCTCTGGGTTAAGCGGATAGTAGCAAGGGGGTTGTGGCTCAAACCCACTTGCTCTGCATGGGTGTTTCAGTCTATGGTTAGCTACCAGGACGTGTCGAGTTGGCTATATAACCGACAGATGATATCATCAGCCATAGGATAGGCAAGCATCATGTGCATTTGTTTGCTTTGACTGCTATGCATTATCTGATATTGCCTAATTGAAATTATATATTCTGCTACTTGCTGGTGAAAGAGGGTTGGTGGTTATGTTAGGTTTGAATCTGAGTAAGTATATGAATAGCTTAGGTTACCTACCTCTAATTATGGCTTTGCTTTGAAACTAAGTTTTAAAATTGTATGATGGAGTTCTAGGATTGCCTCTAGCATTCCCAAGACCTTATTTATTATACGCATGGAACCTTTACCATGCTGAGAACCTCCAGTTCTCACCCCATACTGTGTTGTTGTTTTTCAGATGCAGGTCGAAAAGCTCCTCGGTAAGCATCTAGATTTCTGAAGCGAAGTGGTTTTTGGGTTTCTTTTGCTGTTTAGCTTTTGTATATGTGTACTTAATGTTCTCTCTGAATAACTTGTTTTTTTTGTTCCTCTTAGATGGTTGAGGAGAGTTAGGGTTTTCATTTATGAATTTTGGGTTTTTGGAATATGTATAGATATATATATATAAATACTCTCTGGCCAGCCTTGGCTTTGCAAGTTGAGTTAGGAGCTTGTTATCTTGTATTATTGATCCTCTACTCGTGTCATCTGTGTATATTTATTACTGAGCTTTAGTTTTCTTCTCACATAAGTAACCACGTTTCCTGAGCATTGTGTTTTAAATTTTGCGATTTGTTCCACCTATTTTTCAAGGCTGCTAGTATACTATCTATTTTCATTGATATTATTATTATTATATATTTTACTTTTAGAGGTCGTAATACCTTGCCACCTCAGCATTATGACTTAAGCATAAGACTTTGTGTGGTAGGGTGTTACAGAGTGTTAGGTGTCCGGAATTAAAGTATAACAAATACATTGTCAATTACTATGATAGTCGCAGGTCAAAGGAAAATTCTAATATTATGTTCATCATAAGAATATCCTATTGAGAAATATACGGTAACTATAACCATTAGGAATTCTTAGAGTGAGTCAGTTCAATGGTTATATATATATATATAATTTAATAAATGAGATCTATTATTCTTCATCCAATGAATATTATATATATATATTAATCTATCCTATTCACTAATATCCTATTTTTAGTGATTCTATGATTAAGAACAATTTAAATTAAAAGTACTAAAAAAACGTAGATCTGATTATTACAATCCCTATCGTAATTATTCATTTCTAATTTTAATTAAGGACACTATCATAAATTATAAAAGTTCATTCTTAAAAAAGGAATAATAATAATATTAATAATAATTCATGATAGTATTTTGTTGGACATACACACTTATCTCCAACAATCTCCCACTTGCACAAGAGCCAATGACAGATTGGATTTAGAGCATACATGTATTTTCAACAAAATCTCCCACTTTCACTAGAGCCAATCAGTCATATATTTCAATCCTACATGTGCTTATCAAACTCTTTTGATCCAACCGCCTTAGTGAATGGGTCTGCTGCATTATCCTTTCCAGTAACCTTTTGAATCTCAACATCTCCATGTTCAACGATCTCTCTTATCAAATGATACCTTTTCAAGATATACTTAGATTTTTGATGTGATCTTGGCTCTTTTGCTTGTGCAATGGATCCATTATTGTCGCATAGTAATAGAAGTGGTTCTATAATTGAAGGCACCACACCAATCTCATTTATGAACTTCTTCATCCACATAGCTTCTTTAGAAGCCTCACTTGCTGCTATGTACTCAGCTTCAGTCATTGAATCAGCTACAGTAGCTTGTTTGGAACTTTTCCAACTCACTGCACCACCGTTTAAGGTGAAAATATAACCTGAAGTAGATTTGCTATCATCTTTGTCTGAGGAAAAACTTGCGTCAGTGAACCCTTTTGGTATAAGTTCAGAATCTCCATAGATGAGGAATTGGTCTTTGGTTCTTCTTAAATATTTAAGAATGGATTTAACCACCTTTTAGTGTTCCTCACCGGGATTTTCCTGATATCGACTGGCTACTCCTAGCGACATCAGGACATGTACATGTCATGGTATACATGATAGCTCCCACTGCACTAGCATATGGTATTCTACTCATGCGTACTCTCTCTTCAGAAGTTTTAGGATAATCCTTTCTGCTGAGAGTAATTCCAGTGCCTATTGGTAAATAGCCTTTTTTGGAGTTTTCCATGTTATACCTTTTCAATATGGTATCAATGTACATAGACTGAGAGAGTCCGAGCAACCTTTTATATCTATCGCTATAGATCTTTATTCCTAGAATATAGGCTGCTTCTCCCAAATCTTTCATGGAGAATTGTTGAGATAGCCAAGTTTTGGTATTTTGCAATGCTGGTACATCATTTTCTATTAGTAGTATGTCATCAACATAGAGTACTAAGAAAATGATTGTACTCCCACTAAACTTTTTGTATATGCAAGGATCCTCTTCACACCGGATAAAATCGAACTTTTTGATTGTCTTATTAAAGCAAATGTTCCAACTTCTAGAAGCTTGCTTTAGCCCATAAATGGCCTGTTGCAGCTTACAAACTTTACTATGATCAGACTGAAGTGTGAAACCTTCAGGTTCTGTCATGTATACTTTCTCTTTGAGTTCTCCATTAAGAAAAGTTGTTTTCACATCCATTTGCTGTATTTCATAATCATTGTATACTGCTATAGCAAGTAGAATCCGAATAGATTTGAGCATTACCACAGGAGAAAATGTTTCTTCATAATCCATTCCCTCCTTTTGACGGTATCTCTTGGCAACTAGACAGGCTTTATAAGTCTCTACCTTACCATCTGCTCCAATCTTTTTCTTGTAAACCCATTTGCAACCAATAGGTTTTATGTCTTTTGAGGGTTCAACCAAAGTCCAAACATTGTTGATCCTCATAGACTCTATTTCAGATTCTATGGCACTCTGCCATTTTAGACTTTCAAAACTTTGCATTGCCTCTTCATAAGTTTTAGGATCATTATCATCATAATCGATCCCATTTTTCACATCATCTTGCACCATTAGGTTTAGCCTTAGTGGTGGACGATGTTCTCTTGTGGACCGTCGAAGAGGTAGTTCTTGTACCAAATTTGGAGGTTGTTGAGCCAGTTCCAAAGGTAGTTCAAGGATTGATTCATTAATCTCTCTTTGAACTACTATCGGTTCGTTATCCTCAACTCTTGAAGATGATAAATTTAGTGTTAGTTTGAGTACATCCAAAGTTGGTTGCTCAACTTGAATTTCATATTCTTGAGCTTGTACTATTTCATTGGTTTTTTGAACTACATCAACTTGAAATTCCTTTTCTAAAAAGGTTCCACATCTTGCCACAAACACTTTGTGGTCAGAAGGGTGATAGAAATAATAACCCATTGTTTCTTTAGGGTAACCAATTAATCTACATTTATCGGACCTAGCATCAAGTTTATTACTTTACAATTTCTTAACATATGCTGGACATCCCCAAACTCTAATGTGTTTGAGATTTGGTTTTCGTCCTTTCCATATCTCATATGGTGTTGAAGAAACTGCTTTAGTGGGTACTTTATTTAGCAAATATGCTGCTGTTTCTAAAGGATAGCCCCATAAATTCAATGGAAGATCAGTAAAACCCATCATGGATCGAACCATATCTAATAAAGTTAGATTCCTCCTCTCTGAAACACCATTGTGTTGTGGAGTACCAGGAGGTGTCCATTGAGAAAGAATTCCATTTTTCTTTAAGTACTCAAGAAAATTATCATTAGATATTCTCCTCCTCTATCAGATCTAAGCCCCTTAATGCTTTTACCTGTTTGATTTTCAACTTCACTGTGAAAAATTTTGAACATTTCAAATGACTCAAATTTGTGTTTCATAAGATACACAAAGCCATATCTAGACATATCATCAGTGAAAGTGATAAAATAGGAATATCCTCCTTTGGCTTGAATTTTCATTGGTCCATAAATATCTGTATGTATTAGTCCCAATAATTCTGTAGCCTTTTCTCTATGTCCCATAAATGGAGTTTTGGTCATTTTTTCTTTGAGACATGATTCACAAGTTACATATGATTCATAATCATATTTATTAAGGTAACATTCTTTATGTAACTTAGAAATCTTTTTTTCTCCTATAT
Source organism: Arachis duranensis (assembly GCF_000817695.3). Lineage (NCBI taxonomy): Eukaryota > Viridiplantae > Streptophyta > Magnoliopsida > Fabales > Fabaceae > Arachis > Arachis duranensis. The sequence continues at coordinate 46,018,327 of NC_029774.3, forward strand.
GACCAAGTCTACAATGCCAAATATATGATTCATTTACTTGATTATTCCTCTCTCTTTTGAGAGTAGAAACATGCATGACAGAATTACCATTTAAATCGGGAAGAATATAAATGCCATATTGGAGATAGCCATTTACGTATAAGTGATCACCATAATAAGTAGAAAAAATGTCATTTTTAATATTAAAATAAAAACCACGTTTATCCAACATAGAAACAGAAATAACATTTACAATAAAATTAGGAACATAATGACAATTCTCCAATACTAATATCTTGCTCGTAGGCGTTGCTAAAGAAATAGATCTTATAGCTACAGTAGCAACAATTGCTCTATTCCCGACTTGAAGGTAAGTTTCTCCCTTCTTCAGCCATCTACTTACTCGTAGTCCCTGCAACAAATTGCAAATATTATGAGCACTTCCGGTATCTAATACCCATATAGAAGAATTAATGGTAGCTAATGAAATCATGAAAACTGTTTTCAAGCATGTCTTACCTTCCTCTTTGGTTTTCAAAGAAGCAAGGTACTCCTTGCAGTTTCTTTTCTAATGACCTTTACATTTACAATAAAAGCATTCAGCATCATTTTTGTCTGCCTTTTCTTGTTTGCCCTTGGATTTGGTCACACCACCCTTAGGTTCCATGGGTTCTCTTTTAAAACTATTCTTTCCATTTTCTTTTGCTTTCCTCTTTCCTCTCTTCTTAGAAGAGCTGCCAACTACCATAGCAACTCCTTTCTTTTTCTCAGATGCAATTTGATTCTCATAATCAATTAGCATGTTGAGCATTTCATAAAGATCACAGCTTACTTTAATCATATTAAAGCTAACAATGAATTGTGAAAAAGTTTCTGGAAGAGTGATAAACCATTATTTTATGATTTATATTGTGTTTAATTGAGTGGTTTTATCAAGTCTTTCACCCACTTATTCATATGATTAGCATGATATTACAAGTCCTTCCCAAAATTGTTCTATGATTGAAAACTTGCTTCCTAAAGCTTTAAATAATGTATTTTAATTTCTCTTTTATACCATTCGATGTCGTGATCTGTGCGTTAAGTGTTTCGGGCTTCATAGGGCAGGAATGGCTTAGAGAATGGAGAGGAAGCTTGCAAAAATGGAAGGAACATAAGAAATTGAGAAATGACCAGCGAGAAGTGACGTGGGCGCATGACTCACGCGTCCGCGCGAAATGGAGAAAATCACAGCGAGGCGAACGCATGCCTGACACGAGCGCGTGGATTGGAATCTGCACGAGTGACGCGAATGTGTGGACGACGCACACGCGTGGCACGGAAAAATGCTGGATGACACGAACGCGTGGACGACGCAGTTGCGTGACGTGCGCAATCTGTAGAATTAACAGAAATCGCTGGCGTGGATTCTAGGCCGCATTTTAACCCAACTTTCGGCCCAGAAACGCATATTAGAGCCAGGGAACATGCAGAGACTAAAGACAATTCTCATTTCGCATAAATTTTAGTTTTTTCGTTTTTGGAACTAGAGAGAGAATTCTACCTCTTCCTCTAGGTTTTGCTTTGGTTATTGAGAAGAGTCTACCTCCGGAACTGGTCATTCTAGTTTGTTTACTTACTTTTCACTTACTCTTTCATATCCTTAATTTGTCCAGAGTTACAATTGGATTATTTTTCAGAGTTTATTAATACGAAGCCTATTTTTATTTTTAATTGATCTCTTTGATTATTGTTTATCATGTCTTTTTTTATTTTCCCTTTTTATTTTGTTAAGTCTACATTTATGATAATGGAGTAGTTTCCCAACTTGATTGGGAGTTGATAAAAAGGAGAACGTTGAGTTGGAATACTCAAGAGTCAAATTGTAATTGGGTTTATTGTTGGTTAAATCTCTAGTCACTAACGCTAATCCTTCCCAAGGGAGAGGATTAGGACTTGTGAATAGAATTTGGCTTCAACTTACTTGACTTTCCTTTATTCAGTAAAGGATAACTAAGTGGAAATAACTACCAATTATCAATTGATCTTGAGAAAAATCCAACAAGGATGGAACTTCCAATTGATCTTCTCTCGGTCAAGGTTTTTATTTGAATTACAGAAATTCTCTGATTTAATTTCCTGTTTATCAAACTCAAAAACATTTTGGAAAACCTCTGATTAATAAAATAGCACACCTTTCTGCAACTTGTTGGGAGACGACCTGAGACTCATACTCCCAGTATTTTTATTTCTAAAATTTGTGATAACTCTTTTATAAATTGACAAGTGGATTTTTGCTGGTTAAGAGTTGTACTTGCAATGTTGTTTTCCTTAATAATTCTTAATCTGCCAATTTCCACCACTGCCAATTTTTGGCGCCGTTGCTGGGTAGTTGCAATAGAGTGCTAATTTATTGATTGAAATTTATTTAATTGCATTTTATTTTATTTTGTCTTTATCACCATGAGCTATGTGCTTCTTCTGTTGAATGACGCGTTCATTGCCTGATTTGAGCTTAGCCATTTTTGATCCTGAAATTGAAAGAACTATCTTACGTATTAGGCGAGCTCGACGTCGGTTAGCCTCTGAGGGTGGTGAAGTAATTGTCATCGATTCACCAGTCTCATCTGAGGGCGAATCTGAACCGTCATTTGAGGAAGAAACAAGCTCTCCTTCTACTGATTCGGTTGATTTACGTGCAAGTAACATGGCAGCACCTAAGAGAGTTACTATCTAGGAAGCTGGAGCCCCAGATTTTACACTGCAACCGTATCAAGCGCATCACCCAGCGGTGGCTGCAGATTTTGAACTGAAGACTGCACTACTCAACTTGATACCCAAGTTTCATGGCTTACCTGCTCAAGAGCCTATCATGCACCTTAGGGATTTCCAGACAGCCTGTTCTATTGTTAAGCGTGAGGGTACAGATGAAACTTTTATTCTGTTAAAAGCCTTCCCATTTTCTCTTCAGGAAAAGGCGAAAGAGTGGTACTACACTTAACCTGGAGCGACTGTTGCTAACTGGGATACACTTAGAAGAGAATTTCTGGAAAAATACTTTCCAGATGAAGTTACTGATAGATTGAGGAAAGAAATTTCCATGATTGTTCAAGGCGAATCCGAGACTCTCTACGAATATTGGGAGCGCTTCAACAATCTTCTGGAAGTAAGTCCCCACCACATGATTGACAAGTTAGTGTTGCTCGGCTACTTCACACAGGGCATGAAACCTCAAGATAATACCACATTGGAAGGTTCTAGCAATGGGTCTATGAAAAAGTACAAGACCATTGATGAAGCATGGCAATTGATCAGCGATTTAGCTGAATCCACTAGGAATCACAGGCAGAGGCAAAGCCACTTAAAAGCTATTGCAGAGGTATCCTCTAGGAAAGAGACTACTGCTCTAACTCAGAGTATATGTGAAATGACCAACTTACTGAAGCAGATGCAGTTGAGTCAACAACAAGCTCAGCCTTCTCCACCACAGTAAAGCCAACAGTTGGTTCCATAAAGAGTATGCGGGATCTGTGCTGATTATAGTCATTATACTGATGAATGTCCGCAGCTCTAGCAGGAAGACAACACTGTGGCAGCCACTCATAACTTCTATGACCGCCTCAATCAAAGATACAATCAAGGTGGAAGCTACAACCATGGATGGCAGGACAATTCCAACCAGGGTTGGAGAGATAATTCTAACATTGGTTGGAGGGACAATCATAACAGAGGAGACAGAGATAACAATGGAAACCAGCGGTGGAATAACAATAACAATATCAGACAGCAGAATCAGAATCAGGCCTACAGAGCACCTCATCTAAGGCAGCCTCAAGCATCTCAGTAGACCCCCTCAGATCACTTATCCCTCTTCATCTTCTAATGATGAGTTATTACAATCTATTGATCGGAGACAGCAGGCCATGGAAAATAACCTTACTTCTACTCTAAATGGTCCGAACTCTACCTTGCAAGCTCTTGTCTCACAGATTGGATCACTAAATAACTCCAACAAACAGCCTTTGAGCTCTAGTGGAATCCCCTCTCAAGCATTACCCGACCCCAAGGGTGGCATCAATGCCATTACCTTGAGGTCTGGAACCACACTACAATGGAGGAATCCTGAGGAGCCAAGCCCGCTAGGACACGCCCCAGCTGAGGACATGGTTGAGGTAGAGGATGTTGAAGAAGAAGATGAAGCATAAGGCATCGTGGAAGCAGAAGCAGCCCAACCAGGGAATGCAGAACCCCAGCAAGCTGAAGCTGTAAGAGACGCCACTCCTATCCCATTTCCACACTTTGCTAAGCAATCCAGAAAGCAGATGGAACTTGATCCCAAAATGGTATAAATCTTCAAAAAGGTTGAGGTAACCGTTCCTCTTTTTGATATTATTCAGTAAGTACCTAAATACGCAAAGTTTCTAAAAGAACTGTGCATACATAAAGATAAAATTAATGAATTAGAAACTATTCCTTTAGGTAGTTCTATATCTGCTTTAATGGGAAATATACCTAAAAAATGTAGTGATCCAGGCCCATGTATGGTTAACTGTACCATTGGAGGTGTGATATTTTTAGACTGTATGTGTGATTTAGGAGCGTGCGTGAGTATTATGCCCTTGTCTATATATAATTCTTTAAGGCTCCCTCCCTTAAAAAGGTCGGTAGCTCATTTTGTGTTAGCAGATAAAATCATTATTATAGTGGTTGGAATTGCTGAAGATGTGTTAGTGAGCATTAATGGGCTCACGTTTCCCATTGACTTCTATATCTTGGAGATGCCCCAAAATGACTCAGGAAAGCCTTTATCAATCCTACTTGGAAGACCATTTTTGAAGACTTCGAAGTTCAAGCTGGATGCCTTTTCGGGAACCTATTCTTTTGAGGTAGATGGCAAAACAGTAAGCTTCAATCTGGATGAAGCTATGAAGCATCCCTCGGAAGATCACTCCATATTCCAATGCGATATCATTGATGAAATTATAGCTGCAACTCACCAGAAAAAATGGAAGAGAGTCACATGGAGTAAGACCTAAGTGTGGGGACACCCTCTGAACATACTGAAGATTCGTTACCATTTTCACCAGCACCAGATGATCCAGAGCCAAGCCATAAGCAGAAAATGGAATTAAAGCCCCTTCTTCCACACCTCAAGTATACTTACCTTGAGGACAAGTAGAAGTTTCCAGTTATCATTGCGAGGGAGCTCACTTCCCAACAAGAAGAACAACTGCTTAGTGTATTGAGGACGCATAAGAAAGCAATTGGATGGAGCTTGGCGGATATAGTAGGCATCAGCCCTCAAGTTTGTGAACATAGAATATTCTTAGAAGAAGGAGCAAAGTCTGTCCATCAACCTCAGCGAAGATTGAATCCAACCATCTTAGAAGTTATCAAGAAGGAAGTAACTAGACTACTTGAAGCATATCTCATTTACCCCATTTCAGATAGCGAATGGGTCAGCCCAGTGCAAGTGGTGCCCAAGAAGTCTGGAATCACAACAATAAGAAATGAGCAGGGAAAACTTCTGACAACCAGAGTGCAGAACTCATGGAGAGTTTGCATTGACTACAGGCGTCTCAACCAAGCCACTCGCAAGGATCATTACCCCTTGCCATTCATTGATCAGATGCTTGATCGCCTGTCAGGTAAATCTTATTACTGCTTTTTAGATGGTTATACAAGTTATTTTCAAATCCATATAGCTCCTGAAGATCAGGAAAAGACTACTTTTACATGTCTTTTTGGGACCTATGCTTATAAGAGAATGCCATTTGGCTTATGCAATGCACCAGCTACTTTCCAAAGGTGTATGATGAGTCTTTTCTCTGATCTCATTGAGACCTGTATGGAAGTTTTTATGGATGACTTTAGCGTATATGGTGATTCATTTAGCCTTTGCTTGGATAGTTTATCTAGAGTATTGGATAGGTGTGTTAGTTCAAACCTTGTTTTAAATTTTGAAAAGTGTCATTTTATGGTGAAACAATGAATTCTTCTGGGACATGTTGTTTCTGATACTGGTATCTCTATAGACCCAGCAAAGGTGGATGTTATTTCTAGTTTACCTTACCCCTCCTCTGTGAGGGAAGTCCGTTCGTTCCTTGGCCATGCATGTTTTTACAAGAGATTCATTAAAGACTTCAGTAAGGTAGCACTACCCTTATCCAGACTACTGTAGAAAGATATTGAGTTCAAGTTCAGTGGGGATTGCAAACAAGCATTTGATAAGCTGAAGACCGCCCTGACTCAACTCCGATTGTGAGGGAACCAGACTGGAGTCAACCATTTGAAATCATGTGTGATGCCTCTAATCATGCAGTAGGAGCAGTACTAGCTCAGCATAAAGGTAATGATCCTTTTGTAATTGCTTATGCATCTAAGACTTTAGATGTTGCTCAATCTAATTACACTACTACTGAAAAAGAGCTTCTAGCTATTGTTTTTGCTCTGGATAAATTATGAGCCTATTTACTTGGTACTAAGGTAGTAGTGTACTCAGACCATGCATCTCTAAAATATTTATTAGCTAAAAAGGAGTCTAAACCAAAGCTAATACGTTGGATGCTACTGTTGCAAGAATTTGATTTAGAAATTAAACATATGAGTGGTAACCAAAATTTAGTGGCAGACCACTTGAGTTGCCTTGAGCACATTAAAGATGACTCTATTCCTATCAATGATACTTTCCCATTTGATAGCTTATAGACGGTATCTGAAGTAGTTCCTTGGTATGCACCTGTAGCTAATTATCTGGTTAGCCACACTTTTCCTCCCGATTTTACTTAGCATCAGAGAGACAAGATAAAAAGCGAGTCTAAATATTATATATGAGATGATCCATATCTTTGGAGGTATGGTGCTGACCAGGTAATTAGACGGTGTGTACCTCAATCAGAATTTCAGTCCATTTTAGAGGCCTGCCACTCATATGAGAGTGGAGGACATTTTGGCCCTCAACGAACAGCTAGAAAAGTTTTAGACTGTGGATTCTGGTGGCCTACTCTTTTTAAAGATGCTGCTGACCTTTGTAAATCTTGTTCTCCTTACCAAAGATTTGGTAATATATCCAAGAGGGATGAAATGCCTCAATAAATTATGTTTTTCTGTGAAATTTTTTATGTTTGGGACATTGACTTCATGGGTCCATTTCCAAATTCTAATGGTTACCTTTATATATTGTTAGCTGTAGATTATGTTTCTAAATGGGTGGAAGCAATTCCGACCCGTACTGATGATGCTAACACTGTTGTTTCCTTTGTTAGAAACCATATTATTTGTCGCTTTGGATCACCACGAGCAATCATGAGCGATCAAGGCACTCACTTTTGTAACAGGAGACTAACAGGATTACTGAAGAGGCATGGGATAATTCATAAAGTATCAATAGCCTATCACCCCCAGACTAATGGGCAAGCCGAGGTGTCTAACAGATAGATAAATTGCATACTGCAAAAGATAGTCAAGCCTCATAGAAAGGACTAGAGCACCAGGCTCCAAGATGCGCTTTGGGCATATCAGACAGCATACAAGACACCAATCGGGATGAGTCATTTCTGCTTAGTTTATGGAAAGGCCTGTCATCTCCCAGTTGAGTTAGAACACAAAGCCTTCTGGGCGGTAAAGGAATGCAACATGGACTTCGAGAAAGCCGAAGCTGAACGGAAGTTGCAACTGCAAGAATTAGAGAACCTTCGCCTAGAAGCTTATGAAAACTCCAGGTTGTATAAAGAGAAGGTGAAAGCTGTGCATGAGAAGAACATCAAGAGAAGAGAGTTCCAACCCTGAGACTTAGTCCTCCTTTACAACTCCAGAATGTGGCTCATGCCAGGCAAGCTGAGATCCAGATGGGACAGTCCCTATCGAGTAGAGAGGGCGGAGCCATACGGAGTCTTTCACTTGAGCCATCCTTCAAGCTCTGAACTTATAAAGGTCAATGGACATTGCTTGAAGTTATTTCATGGCGAGAATATGGCGAAAAAGAAGGAGCTAGAGATCTTCCTCTTGGAAGATCCACCCACAGCAGAAGACTGAGCTAGTGGAGCATCAAACTTAAGGACGTTAAAATAAAGTGCTGGGTGGGAGCCAACCCACCATGGTATGATCGTTCTTTTCCCTCTCCTTAATTCCCTTTTTCAATAACTTTTCTCAA
>NC_029774.3:46026536-46027027 GCF_000817695.3 Arachis duranensis
AAACGATCCAACACAAAACTCACCGGCAAGTGTACCGGGTCGCATCAAGTAATAAAACTCACGGGAGTGAGGTCGATCCTACAGGGATTGAAGGATTGAGCAATTTTAGTTCAGTGGTTGATTTAGTCAAGCGAATCAAGTATTGGTTGAGTGATTTTGTAGCCAACAGTAAGTAAATAGCAGGAAATGTAAAGGGAGAGGGATGAATTGCAGAAATTAAAGAGAACAGAAAGTAAAGATGCTGAATCTTAAAGAACAAGAAATTAAATGGCTGAAACTTAAAGTGCAAGAAATGTAAATTGCAGTAACTTAAAATGCAAGAAATGTAAATTGCTTGAATGGAAAAGGGGAGTTGAGGATTGGGAATTCAGAATTTCAGCAAAGGAAATTAAATTGCAACAATTAATAAAGCAGAAGATGAATTAGAAGTAACTATAATTTAAACAGGAAATGAAATTAAATTGCAGCAGGGGTTCACAGAAGAACCAAAA
>NC_029774.3:46028239-46029202 GCF_000817695.3 Arachis duranensis
ATGGGAGTAGATGAATTCATACCCATTGAACATCCAATCACCAAGAAGTCAATGGAAGGACAAATGCAAGACAACTCTATCAAAAGGAGGGCACAAGAGTTCCTCCCTGAATTTTCTGAAATTGGCTACTGGGCCAGCCTAGAAGCATCTATCACCAAGTTGCAAGAAACTATGGAGCAACTTAAGGAAGAACAGCAGAATCAGAACTGCATCCTCTGCAAATTGCTGAAGGAACAAGAGAAGCAGGGGCGTGAACTTCAAGAACTGAAACGCCAAAAATTCTCTCCTCAATTTGAGGGAGCATCCACTTCTCAAAATCAAGGTTGTTGAGTCCTAACTCTGTGAAAACCTCTATCATTAGGAGCCTATTTAAATTTTTGTGTTTTTTTTAGTCTCATCTTATATCTATTTTTGAGTCTTGTTCTTAATTCTTAATTAATAAAATTTAAAATTCATGTCTTGAAGCTATGAATATCCTATGAATCCATCACCTCTCTTAAATGAAAAATGCTTTAATCACAAAAGAACAAGAAGTACAGGATTTCGAATTTATCCTTGAAACTAGTTGAATTAGTTTGATGTGGTGACAATAATTTTTGTTTTTCCGAATGAATGCTTGAACAGTGCATATGTCTTTTGAATTTGTTGTTTTTAGAATGTTAAAATTGTTGGCTCTTGAAAGAATGAGGGAAAAAGAGAACTGTTATTGAGGATCTGAAAAATCATCAAATTGATTCTTGAAGCAAGAAAAAGCAGTGAATTCAAAAAAAAAGAGAGAAAGAAATAAAGTTGTGATCCAAGGCAAAAAGAGTGTGCTTAAGAACCCTGGACACCTCTAATTGGGGACTCTAGCAAAGCTGGGTCACAATCTGAAAAGGTTCACCCAAGTATGTGTCTATGGCATGTATGTATCTAGTGGTAATACTGGATGACAGAGTGCTTTGGGCCACAGCCAAGACTCAT
>NC_029774.3:46030459-46036608 GCF_000817695.3 Arachis duranensis
GAGTATACTGACAAGTTTGAGGAGCTGTTCAGGTTCTCTCGTATGTGCCAAGGGACTTCGGTGGAATATGAGGAATGGAAGTGTGTTAAGTATGAAGGAGGACTCCGGAGTGATATTTTCAGTTCAGTGGGACCAATGGAGATTAGGACTTTCTCCGAGTTGGTAAACAAGTGTAGGGTTGCTGAAGAGTGTGTGAAAAGGGCAACCGCTGAGAAAGTGTGTCACAAAGGATCATTCCCACAGAACTGAGGGAAGAGCTTTGCACCTAGAGGTCCATCTTTCAAGAGGGGAAGCTCTTTCAGGAGGCCCAACAACAACAACTCCCAAGGAAAAAAGTTTGGGAAGCAGCCTCAGAATGATCAAGCTTGTACTAGGTGTGGAAGTCACCATCCGGGAGCACCATGCAAGGCCGGATGGGGTTTGTGCTACAATTGTGGAAAGGCGGGGCATAAAGCCGCAAATTTTTTGGAGAAGCAGAAACAAGGTGCTGGAAAAGTACAACAGACTGGTCGGGTGTTCACCACTTCAGCTGTAGGAGCTGAGGGATCTGAGACACTCATTCGAGGTAACTGTGAAATAGCTGGTCAAACTTTAAATGCTTTATTTGATACGGGAGCATCACATTCATTCATTGCATTTGAGAAAGCCCATGAGTTAGGATTGAAGATTGTAACTTTGGGTTATGACCTAAAGGTGTATAATGCTACCCATGAAGCCATGATAACTAGGCTAGGATGCCCGAAAGTTTCCTTTAGGTTCAAGCAGCGTGATTTTATTCATAATTTAATCTGCTTACCGATGATCGGTCTTGATCTTATCTTGGGATTGGACTGGTTATCTAAGAACCATGTCCTTCTTGATTGTTCTACAAAGTCAGTGTACTTTATGCCGAAAGATACAGAAGGGCCGGTCGTGGTAAATAAATATTACTTGAATTCGATGATGGTGAACTGTTCTGGAACCGAATGTCAGGGTATCCTGTTGTTAACCGCGGGCGTTTCGGGTGATGATCAAAGGTTAGAGTAGATTCCGATTGTGTGTGTGTTTTCGGAAGTGTTTCCCGATGATATTGATGAGTTTCCACCTAACCGAGAGGTTGAGTTTGCTATTGCGTTGGTACCCGGGACGGGACCAATCTCAAGTGCTCCTTATAGGATGTCACCGTTAGAGATGAACGAGCTAAAGTCTAAGTTAGAGGATTTGTTGGGAAACAATTTTATACGACCAAGTGTCTCTCCGTGGGGTGCTCCAGTGTTACTGGTGAAGAAGAAGGATGGGAGTATGCGGCTCTGTGTGGATTACAGGCAGCTAAACAAGGTCACAATAAAGAATAAGTACCCTTTACCGAGAATTGATGATCTCATGGATCAGTTACAAGGAGCTGGAGTTTTCTCCAAGATCGATTAGTGATCCAATTATCATCAGATAAGGGTGAGGGGTGAGGATATCCCTAAGACCGCTTTTAGGACTCGTTATGGTCATTACGAGTACACTGTGATGTCTTTTGGGTTGACGAATGCTCCTGCGATATTCATGGATTACATGAATAGAGTTTTCCATCCGTTTCTGGATAAATTCGTTGTTGTCTTCATTGATGACATACTGATTTATTCCAAGACTGAAGAAGAGGATGCGGAACACTTGAGGACCGTGTTGTAGATTCTAAAGGAGAAGAAACTCTATGCAAAACTATCGAAGTGTGAGTTTTGGAAGAGTGAGGTGAAGTTTTTGGGCCATGTGGTGAGTAAGAATGGAATAGCCGTAGATCCAACTAAGGTGGAGGCTGTGATGGATTGGAAGCAACCAACCACCGTAATAGAGATAAGGAGTTTTCTGGGTTTAGCTGGCTATTACCGACGGTTTATCAAGGGCTTTTCATAGATAGCCTTGCCAATGACAAAGTTAACCCGCAAAGACACTCCATTTGTTTGGACTCCTGAGTGCGAGGAGAGCTTTCAGACATTGAAGAAAAAGTTGACCACTGCACCTGTGTTAGTGTTACCTGAGCCGAATGAGCCATTTGAGGTGTATTGTGATGCCTCATTAAAGGGTCTAGGGTGCATGCTGATGTAGCATCATAATGTGGTGGCGTATGCCTCACGACAGTTGAGACCTTATGAAGTTAGTTACCCTACGCACGATTTGGAACTCGCTGCGGTTGTGTTTGCGTTGAAGGTGTGGAGGCATTATCTCTATGGGGTTAAGTTCCAAGTTTTCTCTGATCATAAGAGCTTGAAGTACCTCTTCGATCAGAAAGAGCTTAATATGAGGCAGAGAAGGTGGATGGAATTGTTGAAGGACTACGACTTTGAGTTGCATTACCATCCGGGAAAGGCGAATGTAGTGGTGGATGCGTTAAGTCGGAAGTCGTTATATGCGGCTTGGATGATGCTTCAAGAGGAGAAGTTGCTCAAGGGATTTGAGAGTCTGAAAATTGGTACCCGAGAAGTATCCGAAACTTTGTGTTTGAGCCGATTAGAGATCTCAAGTGATTTTAAGTCCGAACTCCTAAAGGCTCATCAAAATGATGAAGCGTTATGGAAGGTGTTACTGGCTATTGAGCAAGGAAAACAGTGGAGAGTGTCGGAAGAAAAAGATGGGTTATGGAGATTCAAGAGTAGGATCATTGTGCCGGATGTTGGCACTTTGAGACAAGATATTTTAAAGGAGGCACACAAAAGCGGATTCTCCATTCACCCGGGAAGTACTAAGATGTACCATGATTTAAAGGCAATGTTCTGGTGGCCGGGTATGAAGAAGGATATGGCGGAATATGTATCAAAGTGCTTAACTTGTCAAAAGGTAAAGATTGAACATCAAAGACCTTCCGGGATGTTGCAACCTTTAGAGATTCCGCAATGGAAGTGGAAAAGTATTGCAATGGACCTTGTGTCGGGATTGCCAAGGACTAGAACTGGTTTTGATGCTATTTGGGTGATTGTGGACCGACTGACGAAGTTAGCTCACTTTTTACCCATTCGTATGACTTACACCCTTGAGGAGCTAGCACGGTTATACATAAAGGAGATTGTGAGACTTCATGGTGTACCTGCTACTATAATCTCTGATAGAGATCCTCGTTTCACTTCAAGGTTTTGGGGTGCATTTCAGAAAGCTTTTGGAACCCGATTAAGCTTGAGTACGGCTTACCATCCTCAAACAGATGGACAATCCGAGAGGACAATCCAAACACTAGAGGATATGTTGAGAGCTTGTGTTTTGGACCAACTGGCGAGTTGGGATCGGTATATGCCATTAGTGGAGTTTGCATACAATAATAGTTATCATGCGAGCATCGGAATGGCTCCGTATGAGGCCTTGTATGGGAGAAAATGTCAATCTCCGCTATGTTGGTATGAAGATGGGGAGAAAAGCTTGTTGGGGCCGGAAATGATAGCTGAGACTACTGAACAAGTCAAGAAAATCCGTGAAAGGATGCTTACGGCGCAGAGTCGTTAAAAGAGTTACGCCGATCAGAGGCGAAAGCCCTTAGAATTTGAGGAAGGAGATCATGTTTTCCTTAAGGTTACTCCGACTACAGGAGTAGGTAGGGCGATTAAGGCAAAGAAGTTGAATCCTCGATACATTGGTCCATTTCAGATCCTGGAGAGGATTGGGCTGGTGGCGTATCGAATGGCTCTACCACCTCATCTTTCGAATTTGCACGACGTGTTTCATGTGTCGCAGCTTCGGAAGTACACTCCTGATGCTAGCCATGTGTTGGAACCTGAGTCGGTTCAGTTGAGGAAAGATTTGACGCTTCCAGTGGCTCCGGTTAGAATCGATAATACTAGTATCAAACGGCTGCGTGGAAAAGAGGTTTCATTAGTCAATGTGGCATGGAGTCGAGGCGGTGTTGAGGAACACACTTGAGAACTTGAGTCAGAGATACGAACGGATTATCCGCATTTATTCTCAGGTAATTGCATTTGAATTTTGTGGGCAAAATTCCCAATTAGGTGGGTAGAATGTAAAACCCGGTTAATTAACGGTTAATTAACCCATAAATGAGAATTTATTCTAGAAAGCCTAAAATGTGATTTTTATGGTTAAATGTGATAGAGGAGATTGAGACGAGAATTTTGGTACCAATTTTATAGAATTCGGACCAAGATTGGACCGAACGGGCCAAACCGGGCCAATTGGACCCAAAGTGGGCCCTTGGCCCAACATAACTTAACCAAAACCCTAGTTTTCAGCACTCTCTCTCCTCATTTGTTACACACACAAGCTGAAATTAGAGAGAAAGAAGGGAAGAACACTCTCTCAAGTTCTTTCTCTCACTTGATCTTCAAACCACCATAACTTTTGATCTAGAGCTCCGATTGCTACTCCGTTTGTGGCCACGCTTTCACCGCGGAGAGCTCTACAAAACCCATACAATTAATCTTGAGGTAAGCCACGTGTTGCTGTTCGAAATTTCAGCCCTTATTTTCGAGTTTCATGGGTGAAATGTTGAGATTTTGGGTTCTTTGATGTTATAGGACCCAACTCTCTTGAAGGAGAAGGTTAATCTTGTCTCCTTGGACCTTGGGTGTGGTAAGGTTCCTAACCCTAGTGTATTTTGTTGTTTTATGATGTTTGGGTTTTGAGATGTTGTGTATGGGTATGATGGTTGTGGCTTAGGTTGTGTATATGTAAATATTGGAGCTATATGATGTGGTCATATATGTGATGATGATTATTGATGCCTTGGTGGTATGATGTATGAGAAATATGCATGTTGTGATATATGCTTGATGATTGGTTATGGTTGAATTGTGGGTTGAATCATGTGGATGGTGAGTATGATATTAATTGTGTACAATGATGATTTATTGGAATTGGTGTTGTTGAGAATTGGCATGAGGAAGAGTATATGATATGTCAATATGTTTGATTTTGAGCCACTTGGGTGAAGTGCGTTAAAATGATGAGATAGTGATTTTGTAAATTGTGGTAAAGTGTCAATGTGTGAGTTGAGGAGGCTTGATGTTGAATTTGATATATTTTGATTGATTTCAAAGAAAAGGGATGAAATTGGCATGTTTTGATTGATTTTGAAAAGAGTTGAAAATGGCTTGTTTTGAAAATGGCATATTGTGGTTTTGTATGAAAATAAGGTTTTTGGGCATACTTTGGTGGGACATAACTTGGACTACGGATCTCTGTTTTGTACCAAATTTGTTTAGAAATGAAATTTGATCCGGGATGTCCATGCCGTTCAAAGAACGGGTGAAAAATGATTTAAAATGAGGAAGTTATGTCCATTGGAAGTTAGGGGCTTGAATCTGTGAATTCTGCAGCATTTAACTTAGAAAATTTTTTTAGCAGAACAACCCCTTGCGCGTAGGCGCACCTGGCGCGTACGCGCCGATCTTCCAGAAAATGGCATCCACGCGTGCGCGTGATGTGCGCGGGCGCGCCGATTTTGCTGCACCCAATGTCCAGCCATCTTCCAGAGAGTTATGCCAGAACTGTGCCATTGTTGTGCCTGGGGCACGAGAACACCCACGCGTACGCGTGGTTGACACGTGCGCGTCGATTGGTAAATTTTTAATCCACGCGTTAGCGTGCATGACGCTTGCGCGTCGACGAGTTTTGAGGCCACCCACGCGTGCGCGTGGAGTACGCGTACGCGTGGACCTGTTTTCATCCCAAAGTTGATTTTTGAGTTTTGAAAGCCAAATTTCATACTTCTAAGCCTCCGATCTCACCACTTATATCTTAAATCATTATGATATGTCTAGCTATGAGAAGAAAGGCTAGTGAATGTGATAACTTGCGAGTGAAGCAAGGGGAAAATGAATGATCATTGAGGATCAAGCATGATTATGTGAGATGCGGAGGATGGTGGTGGAAGTGCTTGTTATGCCATGGGCCGAAAGGCCGTATTTGTTAATGAGATGGCTGGTTATGGATTTAACCGTGATGCCAATGGGCTGGTTATGGATTTAACCGTGTGCCGGAAGGCTAGATTATTGCCGTGTTACGGCGGAGCCATGATTATGGCCATGTACAAATGCATATATGCTGTTGAATGAATTGTGAATGTTGCACTTCCACTGTTGGAGATGAGAGTTTCCCTGGGAGGAAGCAGTGGCTAGCCACCACGTGCTCCAGGTTGAGACTCGAAGCTCTTTTGACCCTATGTCATAAGTGTGCCCAGA
>NC_029774.3:46036815-46076681 GCF_000817695.3 Arachis duranensis
ACAGATGATATCATCAGCCACTAGGGACAGGCATTCATCATATGCATACTATATGAATTGTTTGAGATTGCCTATTTGACTGCATATTACTTGCTAATTGTCTAAATGCCTTACTTGTTCCTAATTGTATATTTTTTTTTTGATATAACTGTGTTTGCTACTTTATACTCCTACTGGTGGTTGGGAGGTCTGAAGGAATTGGAAAGGGAAGTAATAGTTAGACTGAAGAATCTTTAATCAGATGCCCTTTATGGTTTAGCTTGTTGATAAGCTTTGATATTATTTGGAGGAAGTTCTAGGATTGCCTTTGGCTTTCCTCTATTATTATGTATTATATATGTGGAAGCTGTTACCATGCTGGGGACCTTTGGTTCTCACCCATGCGGATTTTGTGGTTTTTCAGATGCAGGACGTGAGGTTTCCCGCTAATGCATGCTGGAGACTTCTATATTTGCGAAGATCCTTTGTTCTCGGGGCTATGTTCTGTTTATATGTTTTGCTTAGACACTTTTATCTCCATTAAATAATACAAACTATGATGACTCCTCTTATGGGAGATTTTGGAGAATAGGTTTTATGTATTTGTGTCCCTTTGGGTTTCCTTTGGGGTTTTCCTTATTTTATCATATGTATATATTGCTATGCTCGGACCGGTTACCTTCGCAGCCGGATTTTGAGTCTTGATATTCCTGTTTTTGACACTCCTTTGTATATATATGATCACGCGTTGGTTATCCTTGTTCGTTACGTTATCGATCGGAGTGTTGCGCTTTCGAGTTGCGATTTTTGTTTACCCCTTTTTCTACAAAGGCTCCTAGTTATAATCAATCATTCATACTACTATACGTACTAAATTTTTATTTTAGAGGTCGTAATACCTTGCCATCTCTTAATTATGACTTAAGCATAAGACTCTGTATGGTAGGGTGTTACATATCTTCCTCTGAGTTTGCTGCCACTAACGCTGCCATAATTTGTCGCTTCTGTGCTAAGAATTTGGTGTCTTTTTTATAAGCTATTTGTTCATTGGTGGTGCTTGAGACTATTATTACTGGACGCTTTTGTAATGTTGTTAACCATTGATCAATAGCTGCTCTTCTTAGCAGATTTATACCACATTTGTTCCACCATTTTATTTTTACTACTCTTACCAATATTGTATGCTCGGACATTCTTCATATGCTGCAGAATCATATTCCCAAGTCATGATCCAACTTATTCCCATAGCTGCAATAAATGAAATGAATTTGTACTCTTGTAAGAATGGTGACTTGCTTTTAAAATATTCATATGCTAGGCTGGCTTCTTTTGGGAAGAAGGCTTCTATTGGTCCAAAATTCTGGAACCATCATTGAAACTATTTGAGAAACTGTAGTGATATCCCCTTTCTGAACCATATGAACCAAGAATGGGGACTTGGTGATAAGAATAAGATATGGTTCCAGGCTTCTTGGTAATCATAATAGGTATAGTTCTGAGGTTCAAATTTTAACGAGAAGCTTTTAGACTGATATGGGCGTACTTCCCACTCTTGTAGAGATAATATTTTCATGATTTTTATTTTTGAATAAATGGGTTGTTTAGTGTTGGGATCTCTATAATGGGTCAATTCAATTGATCCGGTGTCTACTAATATGAATTCATAGAATTTTTGGGTTTTTTGTGGTTAATAGGAATGTAATGGAAAGTATTTGGGAAGATAGTCTTGTATAGGGTTTTCCTATCTTTTTTGAACCACTCTTTTTTATGGTTAATATTCTAATAGGATTGGGTTTTTCTTAGAAAGAAAACTGTTCTTTCAAGGGTTGGGTGTTATAGATGTCAGATGGTGGTAATAATGTGAATTTGTTATTAGTAGTAATTAAAGAGTTCTTAGAAGGTGATGATGATGATGATGCTTTTACAACCTGTGACATAGTCATAGGTCTTAATGATAATGGTTTTGTTGATACAGGAGTAATAGGTAATTGTCTTTCTTTTATTTGGTCAAAAGGTTGACCATAATCTTCACCGGAGGCTAGTTTTTGATCCATTCTTTCCATGCAAAAATTCTCTAGTAAGAAAGTCAGGGAGTGAATTTAATTCTCCTTTTATATGTTCAATAGTAAAATCAAAACATGATAAAATAGCTTGCCATCTTGCAAATATTTATTTTGAAACCAGATTTTTGACATCATTTTTCAAAATGCTTGGGGCTGCTTTACAATCAGTTCTTATTATAAATGCTTTATTAAATAAATTTTCTTGAAATTTTGAAACACATAATACTATGGCAAGTATTTATTTTTTGACTGTTGAATAATTCTTTTGAGCTTGGTTCCAAATTCCCGAATGATATTTTATTATTTGTTCTTTTGAGCTATTAGGAGGTATTTGTTTAAGAATTCCTCCATATCCTACTTCTGATGCATCTGTTTCTACAATTAATTTAGCAAGTGGATTTAGTATACTTATACAAGGTATTTCCTTTATTGTGTTTTTTATTTTTATTATTATAGAATTCATTTCTTTTGTCCACGGAGGTGGATTTTTCCTTAACCTCTTATAAAGAGGTTCGCATGTGATTCGTATTCCAGGTAAGAATTTTGCTATATAATTTAAACATCCCAAAAATCTTTGTAATTGTTTTTTGTTAGTTATTTCATTTGGAAATTTATCTGCAAATTCAATGGCTCTTTTAAAAGGTACTATGGTTCCTTGATAAATTTCATAGCCTAAAAATCTTACTTTAATTATAAAAATTTTCATTTTCTTTTCTGATAAAACTAATCCTTGCTCTTTTATAATATTCATAAATTTTTCTAGATGATATATATGTTGGTTTATTCCTTTCGAATATACTAATACATCATCAAGATATACTATAGTAAATTCTATATGCGGATAAAATATATTATTCATTACATCCTGGAACTCATTTGGAGCATTTTTTAATCCTTGAGGCATCACATTCCATTCATAATGTCTAAAGGGTACTATAAAAGCTGTTTGATATCTATCTTTCTCTTTTACTGCAATCTGATAATATCCTGATTTCAAATCAAATTTTGAAAAGATATTTGCTTTATTTAATCTTTTAATTAAATCACTTTTATTTGGTAAGGAATACCTAATCCATTTTAATACATTGTTAAGAGGCTTATAATTGATAACTAATCTCGGAACACCTCTTTCTATTTCAGATGTTTTCATCACATAGAAGCATGTATAGCTCCAGGGTGATTTTGAAGGCCTTATTAGCCCCTTAACCAAATATTCTTGTATTTCTTTTTTACAATATTCTAGATACTCTTTGTTCATATGTATCGTTTTTGCCTTTGTTGGTATATTTTTCTCATTAAACCCATCTTCAGATGGTAAAGATATCTCTTGTAATTTTCTATGTTGAAAAGCTTTGGGGTTTAGGCTACATAATTCCTTCTTAATTTTTTCTTCATTTGCTTTTATTTTATTTTGTATTTCAGGAGTTTGTAATTGTTCTTCTATTCTTTTATATATAACTTCTTGGTTTAAATAGTTAATTTGTCTTGCCTTCCTTTCTATAACATTAATATTAATTTGGAGTGGTATGTTTTGTAAAATTTTCTCTTGGTTTAAATAATTAATTTGTTTTGTTTATTTTTCCATAATATTAACTTGGGTAGATAGATGTTGTAACATATTGAGTTCATGTTGTTTTGGTTTAGTGAGAAATTCAAAATGAACATGATGATTTGGAATGCGTACACAAGTTATTCCGTCAATGTCGACATTAAAGGGATATAGTAATATAGTAAAAGGATTTCCTAATATGACTTGATGAGATATATTTCTTGCCAAAAAGAAGGTAGTGGCAAAACACACCCGATATTTAGAAATTTTTGCTTTAGATAATTTATAGTCTATAGTTATTCTGTCATTTTCTGCTTTTAGAACTTTTTCTGTAGTTTTTTCATAATATTTTGTAGATATTAATCCTTCTTGTATACAATTGACATCAGCTCCTGAATCTACCATAGCTATGAAATCAAATTTTTCTTCTCCTACTATTAAGGTTATCGTAATGAACCATTTTTGGCTTACTAATAAAGTTAGTATATTTATGTAATTTTTTGTACCCAGGTTAATATAATTCTCGGGAATTATTATGTTACTAGTCTCTTCTGTTTTACTAACATTATTTTTCAAAGTTTGTTCTTGGATTTTTATTATGTTTTCTCCTTCTATTTTTAGTAATCTATAGTCCATATTAATATTTTGTTGTTTTAATTATGAAATTTCTCTTTTTAACTTTTTTATTTCTTCTTTAAGAGAATTAAGAGAGACTTCTTCTTGTGGATTTTTAAACCGATTATAATTTTCTTTTATTTCTATTGGTCTTATTTCCTGTTTACTTTCTTCTTTTTTTTAACTAGTTCAACTAATTGTTTATGAACTCATCTCTTAATGGGGTATCCTCTAACTTGTCAATTATTTTGACTAGTGTAGAAGTTTATTCTCTAGTCAAAATATTTATAGTTTTTTTCATAATTTCTACAATTACATAATCCTATTCCTAAACAATTATTCTTTTCGTCTTTTTCACTATTTTCTTCTGAGCTTTCTTCTTTTGACATAAGGTCTAATTGTTGTATAAAATAATCTTCAGTCTCAGAAAAGTTCTCATAAAGAATTTTTAAAGAATTAAGGGAATAATAAAATTATAAGAAAAGAAAGAATAAGATAGTAAACTTACATAGATGAATTTGTACTCTTATTGCTGATAAAGCTGATACAATTTTGAAGATGATTGCAAATATTTAGAGAATTTATGAAGTAGAAGTAGAGAAAGTGCAGAAGCTTTCAAGTTTTTGATGATTTGGGATGAATGAGGCCTTTGGTATTTATAGATCCCAAATAATTACTATTTGGCTACTATTTGCCGATAGTACTGTTTGTTTTTATTATTTGCTGACATTTACTATTTTGCCGACAGTTACTGTTTACTGTTATTATTTACCGACATTTACTGTTTGCTGTTATTTTTTACTGAGATAATTTTCTTTATGATTGGTCTTTTTACATTTATTTCATATACAATTATTTCTACATTTCAAATGGGTCTTGAGAGTCTTCATAGTAATGGGCCGGACTGGACTGGACCTCTTCTTTTTCTCCAAGAGGGACGACTGTATTGCTTGTAGAGAGCTTTGGATATCTTCCTCTGAGGTTGCTATTTGTCGCTTTTGTGCTAAGAATTGGATCTCTTTTTTATAAGCTATTTGTTCATTGGTGGTGCTTGAGGCTGTTATTACTGGACGCTTTTGTGATGTTGTTAACCATTGATCAATAGCTGATCTTCTTAGCAGATTTATATCATATTTGTTCCACTATTTCATTTTTACTACTCTTACCAAATATTGTATGCTTGGACATTCTTCATATGCTGCAGAATCATATTCCCAAGTCATGATCCAGCTTATTCCCATAGCTGCAATATAAATGAAATGAATTTATATTCTTGTAAGAATGATGACTTGCTTTTAAAATATTCATATGCTAGGCTGGCTTCTTTTGGGAAGAAGGTATCTGATAACATTTATAAAGAATTTTTTAACCAGATTTTTATTACAAATCTTCTTGATAAACTAAAAATTTTTATAGTTAAAACTTTGAAGTAGTAGTGAGAACTTTTAATACGTTGGTCAGCCCAGATCATGGTCCCGGTTGTAAGTCCTAAGTGAGGCAGTGAATCCATTGGTTAATGAGGGTGGTCCTGTAACTCACAAAATTCTAACCATAAAATGGCTAGTTTATTGAGAACGATGAGTAGTTTAAATCTAGGAAAAATTAATTCTTTAGTAGTAAAAACAGATAATGGTAAAGCATCCACCTCTGGGACTAAAAATGAATTAGAAATAGCTAAGTTAGAGGAAAGTTTTCATAATTGGAATATACCTATAATAAATAAAGATGAAGTATATAAAAGAGAAATTTCTGGGAAGAAAGAAATCATGAGATTCATATGTTAGAATACTGTAAACCAGGAACAAGTAGTAATAGGACTATTACCATTTTAGAAGAAGATAAACTAAAAGAACATAGTAGCAAAGGATACAATTTTATCCATATAGGATTAATAAAAGTAGAAATAAAACCTAACTTTAGAATAGGGATAAATCTTCCTATATTACTAACTTTAAGAGATACCAGATTTCAGAATTTTAGTGATTTATTAATAGGAATATTAGAAAGTAACTGTCATGATGGATCAGTTTTCTTCAATTGTTATCTGAATTATGCTATGAATTTAGCAAATGAATACACTTGGCAAGCATTAAAGTTGCAGGTACAATCTGATGAAAAAATTATAAATGAAAAGTATGATCCATTCGAAATAATCTATAGAATATATTATAAAATTACTAAGGTTAATTATAACTTCAAAGCATTAAAACAATCCTCAAAAGATGAAACGATAATTATGCATGCGAATCTAAAAAGATCTAATATACAAACCCCTAGAAGGTTAAGGCATGAGGAATTACGAGATAGAATACCTGGAGAATGGGTAATACCTGACGTTATTGAAAAGCCACAAATAGAAAATACTAGATTAAGAGAAATAATAAGAGAATGACCAGACATTAGAATTAGGATGAATAGATCCCAGTCACTAAGAGTTCCTAATAACATTGAAACTATTAGTCATAGAAATTCTATAGATAATTCATCAATAGGAAATATGGATAATATCATAGGAATTAATAATACAAGACCTCATATAGCCACTCTTGTATATAAATCACCGTCAGAATTTGGTGAAATGGAATCACAAGTTTTATCAGTAATTATTAAGGAATAACCATTTGAGATTGATAAAGAATAGATAAGACAAGATTTTAATGCTGATTATAATAAACCATTAAGAGATTGGTATTTTACCAACCATTCAGAAAATGAAGTTATTAGACTAAGAGAACTATTTTATGATTTTATAAAAGAAAATAGAATTAATTTACACTTCTTTGACTGGTACGTTAATTATTACTCTGAAAACAATAAGAAATTATGTCCTTTAACAAACTAACTGTTGTATGAAAAACAAGTTCAAGATTAGTAATAGAATCTAAATATCCTCCTAAAGAAACTATTAAAATACCGATTGAAAAAGAATTAGAAGTTGAAGCAACAACTAATAAAGATCGCAATGCACAAGGAAATATAGAAAAAAGAGATATTTAGAAATTAAATCAACAATTAAACTTTACTAATACCATATTAGATATAGTGAAAAATAAATTAGGAAGAATGGAAAATATGAAAAAAACCATTAAGGTAGAAAAACCTATAAAAAAACTTATATATAAGTTACAAACTTTAGATAATATTAGTTTAAAATCTAAAGTAGAAGCAGAAGTTGAAGAATTTAAAGAAAAACTTAGAAGTATTAGCTTGGGAAAAATGACAATTAATACATTAAAAAGAGAAGAAGAACTAGAAATAAATAACATATCTCATAAAAGGGATTATCCTAAAATAAGAAATTATTATTCTAAACCATCACCAGTAGATATAGGCTTAGAAGAAAGAACATAATTGGTACAAAATAGTTTCACAGGATCAGACTTAGTAGAATGGAATATAGATGGGTTAAGTGAACAAGTCATTTTAGATCAAATGTGTAATATGACTATGGCTGCAACTGCATATAAGATGAGAAAAGCTTTCGATAAAGAAGGAGCAATCATGATAACCCAAGGATTTACAAGACAATTAAAAGGATGGTGGGATAATTTTCTCAGCATCCAAGAAAAAGAATTAATTATTAATAGCATTAAGCAAGAAGATCAGTCACCAGATGCTACATCTACCTTAATATATACCATTATTAAAAATTTTGAAGGAGATCCAAGTACTTTTAAAGATAGGATAGAAATTCGATTAATGAATTTAAGATGTCCAACCATGTCTCATTATAGATGGTACAAAGATGTATTTATGTCAAAAGTTATGATAAGAGATGATGCATATGCACCTTTCTGGAAAGAGAGATTCGTACCAGTTTTACCAAAATTATTCTCTGAAAAAGTACTACAAAAACTACAAAAACTCATTAACCTTTGGACAATTGCATAATATAATAGTACAAACAGGCATAAAAGTATGCATAGATACCCAGATACAACAAAAAATAAAACAGGAATCTATCACGGAAAAAAGAGAACTTGGAACATTTTGTTATCAATATGGAATAACTCCCAAAAAAGCACATAGTGGTCAACATAAAGTAAAAAAGAAAAAATTCTATAAAAAATCCAAATATAATATAAATAAACCCCTTTATTATGAATAGAAACATTATAAAAAATTCTATAAACTCCTAAAGGAAAACCTAAATCTTCTAAGAAAAAACAAGTAACATATTGAAAATGTAAAAAACAAGGACATTGTGCTAATAAGTGTACAACAGAACAAAAAATAAATAAAAGAGAAAATAAAGAAATTAAACACGCTTTGACAGCCATATTAATCAACTCAGAATCAGAAGAAGAATCAATTTATGAGGACTCTTCTGAGACTGAAGATTATTTTATACAACAATTAGACCTTATGTCAGAAGAAGAAAGCTCAAAAGAAAATAGTGAAAAAGACGAAAAGAATAATTGTTTATGAATAGAATTATGTAATTGTAGAAATTGTGAAAAAACTGTAAATGTTTTTACTAGAGAACAAACTTCTACACTAGTCAAAATAATTGACAAGTTAGAGGATACCCCATTAAGAGATGAGTTCATAAAACAATTAGTTGAACAAGTTAAAAAAGAAGAAGAAAGTAAACAGGAAATAAGACCAATAGAAATAAAAGAAATTTATAATCGGTTTAAAAATCCACAAGAAGAAATCTCTCTTAATTCTCTTAAAGAAGAAATAAAAAAGTTAAAAAGAGAAATTTTAGAATTAAAACAATAAAATATTAATATGGACTATAGATTACTGAAAATAGAAGGAGAAAACATAAATATATCTCATTAAGTCATATTAGGAAATCCTTTTACTATATTACTATATCCCTTTAACGTCGACATCGACGGAATAACTTGTGTACGCATTCCAAATCATCCTGTTCATTTTGAATTTCCCACTAAACCAAAATAACATGAACTCAATATGTTACAACATCTATCTACCCAAGTTAATATTATGGAAAAAGAAACAAAACAAATTAATTGTTTAAACCAAGAGAAAACTTTACAACACCTACCACTCCAAATTAATGTTATAGAAAGGAAGACAAGACAAATTAACTATTTAAACCAAGAAGTTATATATAAAAGAATAGAAGAACAATTACAAACTCCTGAAATACAAAATAAAATAAAAGCAATTGAAGAAAAAATTAAGAAGGAATTATGAAGCCTAAACCCCAAAGCTTTTCAGCATAGAAAATTATATGAGATATCTTTACCATATGAAGATGGTTTTAATGAGAAAAATATACCAACAAAGGCAAAATCGATACATATGAACAAAGAGTATCTAGATTATTGTAAAAAAGAAATACAAGAATATTTGGATAAGGGGCTAATAAGGCCTTCAAAATCACCCTGGAGCTGTACAAGCTTCTATGTGATGAAAGCATTTGAAATAGAAAGAGGTACTCTGAGATTAGTTATCAATTATAAGCCTCTTAACAATGTATTAAAATGGATTAGGTATCCCTTACCAAATACAAGTGATTTAATTAAAAGATTAAATAAAGCAAATATCTTCTCAAAATTTAATTTGAAATCAGGATATTATCAGATTGTAGTAAAAGAGGAAGATAGATATAAAACAACTTTTATAGTACCCTTTGGACATTATGAATGGAATGTGATACCTCAAGGATTAAAAAATGCTCCAAGCGAGTTCCAGAAATCATGAATAATATATTTTATCCACATATAGAATTTACTATAGTATATCTTGATGATGTATTAGTATATTTGAAAGGAATAAACCAACATATATATCATCTAGAAAAATTTATGAATATTATAAAAGAACAAGGATTAGTTTTATCAGAAAAGAAAATGAAAATTTTTATAACTAAAGTAAGATTTTTAGGATATGAAATTTATCAAGGAACCATAGTACCTATTAAAAGAGTCATTAAATTTGCAGATAAATTTTCAAATGAAATAACTGACAAAAAATAATTACAAAGATTTTTGGGATGTTTAAATTATGTAGCAAAATTTTTACTTGGAATACAAGTCACATGTGAACCTCTTTATAAGAGTTTAAGGAAAAATCCACCTCCGTGGACAAAAGAAATGACTTCTATAATAATAAAAATAAAAACGCAATAAAGGAAATACCTTGTATAAGTATACTAAATCCACTGGCTAAATTAATTGTAGAAACAGATGCATCAGAATTAGAATATGGAGGAATTCTTAAAAAATATCTCCTAATAGCTCAAAAGAACAAATAGTAAAATATTATTCAGGAATTTGGAACCAGGCTCAAAAGAATTATCCAACAGTCAGAAAAGAAATACTTGCCATAGTATTATGCGTTTCAAAATTTCAAGAAGATTTATTTAATAAAACATTTATAATAAGAACTGATTGTAAAGCAGCCCCAAGCATTTTGAAAAATGATGTCAAAAATCTGGTTTCAAAACAAATATTTGCAAGATGGCAAGCTATTTTATCATGTTTAGATTTTACTATTGAACATATAAAAGGAGAATTAAATTCACTCATTGACTTTCTTACTAGAGAATTTTTGCAGGGAAAGAATGGATCAAAAACCAGCCTCCAATGAAGATTATGGGCAACCTTTTGACCAAATAAAAGAAAGACAATTACCTATTACTCCTGTATCAACAAAACCATTATAATTAAGACCTATTACCAAAATAAACCCAAAATATAGATAACAAAAACCTATTTCTCCAAAATAACCTTTAAGAGAAGCTAATACATCATATATATGAACAGTGGAGATAATAAGTATCTATGTAAGTACATATAAACAAAATAAAACCCCGAGAGATAAGAATCTTCGCTCAATCAGGAGCTTCCAGCATGCCTCAGCGAGTAGCCTCACGTCTTGCATTTGAAAACTACAAAATCTATATGGGTGAGAACCGGAGGTTCTCAGCATGGTAACAGTGCCCACATATCTAACATATAATGTCTTGAGAAAGCTGAAGGCAATCCTAGAACTTTCAACAGATAATAAAAGCTAATAAACATAGCTAATCCATGAAAAAGTAATAGGCAACTAGCTAAGGGTCTTCAATATATCTAGAACTCCCCTTTCCAACTCCTCCGAACCTCCGAACCGCCACCAGAACCAATTTTTACAATCACATTTATTACAGACAAGAAAATTCACAGATAGAAAGCATATAAAGTAGATAAACAATTAGCAAGTAATTATGCAGTCAATTAGGCATTCCAAAGGAAACACACCAAACAAACATATAGATGCATATGACGCATGCCTGTCCTAGTGGCTGATGAGTCTCATCTGTCGGTTATAAAGCCAACCCGACAAATCCTGGTAGCTAACCATTGGACTGTCCCTCTGTCGTGCATCCCCAACTTGAGTAACACACAATCATAATCATAATCAAGTAACACCCACACTGGTGTTTATCCATGGGAGCGAGCTCATCTAGAACTTTCATAGTGTCTGGCCACACTTATGACATAGGGTCAGCAGAGTATTGAGTCTCAACCTGGAGCACGTGGTGGCTAGCCACTGCTTTTACCCAGGGAAACTTGTATCTCAGATATTTGGAAGTGCAATAATCACATTATCAATCATCAATCATATACATATACATACTCAGCCATAATTCAATATTAATTCAGCCATTTAGCTCATAGTGTAATCTACAACTAGCCATAATTCATTATCACATACAGCCATTAGGCTCATATCATACACTGCACTTTCACCATCATCCTCAACAACTCTTACAATCATCATTGATCATGATTTATCATAAATGTTTCCTTTACATTATCCACAAGTTACCAACTCACAACCCTCACTAGCTTTATTACCCAAAGACTACCTATCAGGCTTTACATAAGAGAAAATAAGGTTTTAAAAGCTGGAGGAATGTCTTTATAAGTAAAAAATTTAAGTTTAGAAAAACAGGGGCTTGCGTACACGACCCCTACTCGCGTACACGAGAAAGACTACCAGTAGTGCATGCTCGCATCGTGTATAACCCCTCGCATACGCGACACTAACTCGCATACACAAACTTCTCTACCCGAACTCATTGCTTGCGTCGCATGCTCTGTGTTGCGTACGCAATTAAGAAAACGAGTTCCTCGCATACGCGAAGCACATCTCTTGCACGCAAGTTCTTGAGGCAGAAAACAATGGTCGCGTCACGCAGGCATCTCACGTACGCAGGCTTAGTAGAATCCCAAAAAAGCTGTTAAGTCCTAAAATTTCAGTTTTACGTACCAAACTTGGATCGCGCATAACTTTCTTGTTCTAAAACATTTTTCTTCCGTTCTTCGAACGGTGTAAACATTTTGAACCAAATTTTCTTTCTAAATAAATTTGATACAAATCAAAGGTTCGGAGACCAAGTTATACACCACCAAAGTGTCAAAATCACAATTCTTACAAAACTTGCAAAAACCTCCATTTTCAAATGATTTTTAAACCAACCCAAACTTACCAATTCAACATCAACATTCTCAATCCATATAATCAACCTCCTCATTATATCCACATCCAACCAATTCTCGATGCTCATCAAGTTTCAACCTAATATTTCCAAATTTCACAACAATTAATATAATTCATTAAATATCCATATCAACTTCAAATTCACCAATCATTATACACAACCTAATCTATATCTTGAACAATTCATACATTCATCATCAAGAGCACCAATTCATAATCTCCAAGGATATTAACCACATGCATAACAATCATATTTAAACCAATCATCAACATCAACAGTTCAATTCCTATCCTAGGGTCACTAGCCTAAGTTTTCACATTACATTATATTTTAGATACGAGAAACCGAAACCATACCTTGACCAATTCCCTACTCAACCCAGAACACTCTCAATTCACTTATTCTCAAGCTTCCAAGCTTCTCAAAACCTCAATCAAGATCCAATATACATATATATACTACCTAATCCACAGTACCACATTCAAACATAACAACTTAATATCCATACACAATAAATCAAGAATTCCACAAGGGTTGATAATTCTTATCGTACCCACGGACCAAAGAGGCAAGACTAAGCATTTCCCTCAAGTTAATTGGATCCTATAACATCAAAGAACTCAAAATCTTAACAATTTCACCCAATAATCTAGGAATCAAGGGCTGAGAAGACAAGAAAGGAAACGTGGCTTACCTCTTACACAATCTTATGGGCTTTGTAGATCTCGACGCCACAGTCACGTGGCCATAAACGATGTAGCGATCGGAGCTCTGGATTAAAAGTTACAAGGATTTGAAGATCAAGTGAGGGTTTGAGTTTGTGAATTGTGTTCTTCCCTTGCCCAATTTTGTTTGCAGCATGTTTGATGATTGAGAGAGGGTGTTCTTTAAGTGTTTTAGGCTGAGATGGGTTGGGCCTTAGGCCCAATATAGGCCTAATTCACCTGGTTTGGCCCGTTCGGCCTAATCTTGGGCCAAATTCATTAAAATTAGTGTCGAAATTCTCGTTTTAATTTTCTCTATCAAATTAAACTATAAAATGTTATTTTCTAATTTTCTAGAATAAATTTTAATTTGTGGGTTAATTATTCATTAATTAACTGAGTTTTACATTGAGAGCGAGTCAAAATCGACAGATGAGCTCATTACCTGCACTAAGGATAGACATGCATTATGCTTGTTTGCGCATATTTATTTGAGTGTGTTTCCTATGATTGTGGGTGTGCTAAATGGCTGTTCAAATTCTGTGTTCTATAATTGTAGAAGTGGATTGTCCCTTATTGACTATCATCGCTAACCAAGTATATATAAAATGAACTAAACTTCTAACCCCGATCCTACTAAGAGCTCTCCAGTTCTTACCCCCTATTTCCACCCCTTTCAGCTATAGGTGTGAAGGTTTAGTATGGAGCTATAGGAGCATAGAAGATTATGTTTACGAGTTTAGTTGTTAGATTTTATTTTCCCCTTGTCGTTTATTATTTTGGTTTTTAGAGGGTTATGACTAGTGTTTAAGAATCTTTGAATAAGTCCATGTATATAAGGCTATGTGAATATATAGACTTTTGTGATTAAGTGATTTAAAATAAAGTCTCCTTTTGTTTTCTTAATTAAAGTTTAGGTTCGTATTCGTATTTATGAAAGCTCGATATTACATAAATATAGTATGAAATTAAAGGAACAGAGGTAAGTAGCACTCAGACTTTTAGTACAATCATGAGGTGCTAAAAGTTAGGGTGTTATACTAATCCCTTGGTCACTTAATATAGCTAAGAGGGTTAGGTTCAATTCTAGTTTATTAGCCATAAAAACCCTAATTGCCCAAATATAAGAGGATTATATGTCACGTATCCCATTAAGTCCAGACAATCAGTGATTTAGGAGGAATTTACTTCTAGGCTAGTTGGTGCACGAAATTGCAATCACACTTTTGCAATCCCGCACAACTAACCAGCAAGTGCACTGGGTCGTCCAAGTAATACCTTACGTGAGTAAGGGTCGATTCCACGGAGATTGTCGGCTTGAAGCAAGCTATGGTTATCTTGTAACTCTTAGTCAGGATATCAATAATTCTCAGGTTTAATTGTGAAAAGTAGAAGAACATGAAATAAATACTTGTTTTGCAGTAATGGAGAACAAGCTGAGGTTTTGGAGATGCTCTATCTTCTAAATCTCTACTTTCCTATTGTCTTCTTCTTCATGCACGCAAGGCTCCTTCCATGGTAAGCTGTATGTAGGGTTTCACCGTTGTCAATGGCTACCTCCCATCCTCTCAATGAAAATGTTCAACGCGCTCTGTCACAGCACGGCTAATCACCTGTTGGTTCTAAATCAGGTTGGAATAGAATCCAGTGATTCTTTTGCGTCTGTCACTAATGCCCAGCCCTCAAGAGTTTGAAGCTCGTCACAGTCATTCAATCCTTGAATCCTACTCAGAATACCACAGACAAGGTTTAGACCTTCCAGATTCTCTTGAATGGCTACCAATATATTCTAGCTTACACCACGAAGATTCTGGCTAAAGAATCCAAGAGATATCCACTCAATCTAAAGTAGAACGGAGGTGGTTGTCAGGCACACGTTCATAGGTGAGAATGATGATGAGTGTCACGGATCATCGCATTCATCAAGTTGAGGAGCAAGTGATATCTTAGAATGGAAACAAGCGCTTTTGAATAAAAAATAGTAGTAATTGCATTAATCCATCAAGACACAGCAGAGCTCCTCACCCCCAACCATGGGATTTAGAGACTCATGCCGTAGAAGATACAATAAGAAACATCTAATGTGTCATGAGGTACAGATACAATAGCAAAAAGTCCTATTTATGGTGAACTAGTGACCTAGGGTTTACAAGAATGACGTAAAAATCCACTTCCGGGGTCCACTTGATGTGTGCTTGGGCTGAGCATTGAAGCTATCATGTGTAGAGACTTTTTCTGGAGTTAAACGCCAGCTTTTGTGCCAGCTTGGGCGTTTAACTCCAACTTTTGTGCCAGTTCCGGCGTTAAACGCCGAGAATTCTGAAGCAAAGTATGGACTATTATATATTGCTGGAAAGCCCAGGATGTCTACTTTCCAACGCAATTGAGAGCGCGCCAATTGGGTTTCTGTAGCTCCAGAAAATCCACTTCGAGTGTAGGGTGGTCTGAATCCAACAGCATCTGCAGTCCTTTTTCAGCCTCTGAATCAGATTTTTGCTCAGGTCCCTCAATTTCAGCCAGAAAATACCTGAAATCACAGAAAAACACACAAACTCATAGTAAAGTTCAGAAAAGTGATTTTTAAATAAAAATTAATAAAAATATAATAAAAACTAACTAAAATATACTAAAAACATACTAAAAATAATGCCAAAAAGCGTATAAATTATCCGCTCATCACAACACCAAACTTAAATTATTGCTTTTCGCCAAGCAACTGAAAATCAAATAGGATAAAAAGAAGAGAATATACTATAGACTCCGAAATATCAATGAAACTTAGCTCCAATTAGATGAGCGGGACTAGCATCTTTTTGCCTCCGAACAGTTTTGGCATCTCACTTTATTCTTTGAGGTTCAGAATGATTGGCATCTATAGGAACTCAGAATTCAGATAGTGTTATTGATTCTCCTAGTTAAGTATGTTGATTCTTGAACATAGCTACTTTATGAGTCTTGGTTGTGGCCCAAAGCACTCTGATTTCCAGTATTACTACCGGATGCATACATGCCACAGACACATAACTAGGTGAACCTTTTCAGATTATGACTCAGCTTTGCTAGAGTCCCTAATTAGAGGTGTCCAGGGTTCTTAAGCACACTCTTTTTTGCTTTGGATCACGACTTTAACTGCTCAGTCTCAAGTTTTCACTTGACACCTTCACGCCACAAGCACATGGTTAGGGACAGCTTGGTTCAGCCGCTTAGGCCAGGATTTTATTCCTGTGGGCCCTCCTATCCACTGATGCTCAAAGCCTTGGATCCTTTTTATTTTACCCTTGCCTTTTGGTTTAAAGGGCTATTGGCTTTTCTGCTTGCTTTTTTTTTTGTATTCACTGCTTTTTCTTGCTTCAAGAATCAATTTGATGATTTTTCAGATCCTCAATAACATTTCTCGTTTTCCATCATTCTTTCAAGAGCCAACAATTTTAACATTCAAAACATTTTTCATCTAAGAAAGGTGATGGATTCATAGGACATTTATAACTTTAAGGCATAGACACTAAGACACTAATGATTATGTAATAAAGACACAAACATAGATAAACATAAAGCATAAAAATTTGAAAAACAGAAAACAAAGATCAAGGAAATTAAAGAACAGGTCCACCTTAGTGATGGCGGCTTGTTCTTCCTCTTGAAGATCTTGTGGAGTGCTTTTGACCTCGTCTATGTCTCTTCCTTGTCTTTGTTACTCTTCCCTCATAGCTTTTTGATCTTTTCTAATCTCATGGTGGATGATGGAATGCTCTTGGTGCTCCATCCTTAGTTGTCCCATGTTAGAGCTTAATTCTCCTAGGGAGGTGTTGATTTGCTCCCAATAGTTTAGTGGAGGGAAGTGCATCCCTTGAGGCATCTCATGGATTTCATGATGAGGAATTTCCTCATGGTCTTGTTTGCTCCATCCTTTTCTTAGTGATGAGCTTTTGAGATGAATCTCTCCATCTCCCAGACTCAAAGGTGGAAGCTTTTGCCTTCCCTTTCCTCTTTCTAGAGGTTTCTCTGGCCTTAAGTGTCATACATGGTTATGGGAAAACAAAAAGCAACGCTTTTACCACACCAAACTTAGAAGGTTTTCTCGTCCTCGAGCAAAAGAAGAGAAGAGGGAGTAGAAGAAGAAGAAATAGAGGAGATGGAGTGGGGCTTTGTGTTTCAGACAAGGGGGAGAAGTAGTGTTTAGATTGTGTGAAAATGAGGGGGTGAAGATGGGTTTATATAGGGGTGGAGAGGTATTGAGGTGATTGGTGAGTGGGTGAAGAAGAGAGAGAGAGTGGTGGGGTAAGTGGGGATCCTGTGGGGTCCACAGATCCTGAGGTGTCAAGGATAGCTCATCCCTGCACCAAGTGGCGTGCAAAATGCCCTTTTCTGCCAATCCTGGCGTTAAACGCCAGGCTGCTGCCCATTTCTGGCAATTAACGCTAGCTTCTTGCCCATTCCTGGCGTTAAACGCCAGTTTGGTGCCCCTTTCTGGCGTTAAACGCCCAGAATGGTGCCAGACTGGGCGTTAAACGCCCATTTGCTACCCTTATTGGCGTTTAAACGCCAGCAGGTTTTTCCTCCAGGATGTGCTATTTTTCTTTCTGTTTTTCATTCTATTTTTGCTTTTTCAATTGATTTTGTGACTTCACATGATCATCAACATACAGAAAACATAAAATAACAATGGAAAATAGATAAATATAACATTGGGTTGTCTCCCAACAAGCGCTTCTTTAATGTCAGTAGCTTGACAGTGGGCTCTCTTGGAGCCTCACGGATACTCAGAGTATGATGATGGCCTCTCAACACCAAACTTAGAGTTTGGTTGTGCCCTCCCAACACCAAACTTAGAGTTTGAATGTGGGGGTTTTATTTGACTCTGTATTGAGAGAATCCTTTCATGCTTCTTCCCTTTCTTGTTTGCAAACAATGGTACTTCCTGAATGGCGAAGAGTTGCTCATCCGAAAAGGTTTCAAAGATCTCATTAGGAGGGTGGGGCGCTCTTGCTATTGGTTCTATCCGAGACAGGTGATCAGCTACTTGATTCTCTGTCCCTTTTCTGTCCCTTATTTCTATATCAAACTCTTGCAGAAGCAACACCCATCTTATGAGCCTGGGTTTTGAATCCTGCTTTGTGAGTGGATATTTAAGAGCAGCATGGTCAGTGTACACAATCACTTTTGATCCTACTAGATAGGATCTAAACTTGTCAATGGCATAAACCACTGCAAGTAACTCTTTTTCTGTGGTTGTGTAATTCTTCTGTGCATTATTTAAAACACGGCTATCATAATAAATGATGTGTAGAAGCTTGTTATGCCTCTGTCCCAACACTGCACCTATGGTATGGTTACTGGCATCACACATTAGTTCGAATGGTAATGTCCAGTCTGGTGCAGAGATGACTAGTGCTGTGACCAGCTTAGCTTTCAAAGTCTCAAACGCCTGCAGACACTCCTTATCAAAGATAAATGGCGTGTCAGCAGCTAGCAGATTACTCAGAGGTTTTGCAATTTTTGAAAAATCCTTTATAAACCTTCTGTAGAATCCTGCATGCCCCAGAAAGCTTCTGATTGTCTTAACATTGGTAGGTGGTGGTAATTTTTCAATTACTTCAACTTTAGCTTGATCCACCTCTATTCCCTTGTTTGAAATTTTATGCCCAAGGACAATCCCTTCAGTCACCATAAAGTGACATTTTTTCCAATTTAAAACTAGGTTGGTCTCTTGGCATCTTTTCAGAACAAGTGCTAGATGGTTAAGGCAGGAGCTGAATGAGTCTCCAAATACTGAAAAGTCATCCATGAAGACTTCCAAATATTTCTCTACCATATCTGAGAAGATAGAGAGCATGCACCTCTGAAAGGTTGCAGGTGCATTACACAGACCAAAAGGCATCCTTCTGTAGGCAAACACTCCAGAAGGACATGTGAATGCTGTTTTCTCTTGGTCATGAGGATTTACTGCAATTTGGTTGTAACCTGAATAGCCATCCAAAAAGCAATAATATTCATGACCTGCTAGTCTGTCTAACATCTGGTCTATGAATGGTAAAGGAAAATGATCCTTCCTTGTGACTGTATTGAGCCTTCTGTAGTCAATACACATACGCCACCCTGTAACTGTTCTTGTAGGAACCAGTTCATTCTTTTTATTATGAACCACTGTCATGCCTCCCTTTTTGGGGACAACGTGGACAGGGCTCACCCAGGGGCTATCAGAAATAGGATAAATAATCCCAGCCTCTAGTAACTTAGTGACCTCTTTCTGCACCACCTCCTTCATGACTGGATTTAGCTGCCTCTGTGGTTGAACCACTGGCTTAGCATCATCCTCCAATAGGATCTTGTGCATGCATCTTGCTGGGCTAATGCCCTTAAGATCACTTATGGACCACCCAAGAGCTGTCTTGTGTGTCCTTAGCACTTGAATTAGTGCTTCCTCTTCTTGTGTCACCTTCTCCCAGAAATACATATTTCAGGGATGGTGGTAGTGGCTTGAGCTCGGGTTTAGGAGGCTTATCCTCTTCCTGAGGAATTTTCAGAATTTCTTTTATTTCCTTTCGTTCCTCCAGATCAGGCTGAACATCTTTAAAGATATCCTCTAGCTCTGATTCGAGACTTTCAGTCATATTGACCTCCTCCACCAAAGAGTCAATAATATCAGCACTCATGCAGTCATTTGATATGTCTGGATGCTGCATAGCTTTGACAACATTCAACTTAAACTCATCCTCATTGACTCTCAGAGTCAATTCCCCTTTTTGGACGTCAATGAGGGTTCGTCCAGTTGCTAGGAAAGGTCTTCCTAGAATGAGAGTTGTACTCTTGTGCTCCTCCATTTCCAGTACCACAAAGTCAGTGAGAAAGGCAAATGGCCCAATCTTGACAATCATGTCTTCAATTACGCTTGATGGGTATTTAATGGAGCCATCGGCAAGTTGGAGACATATCCGGATTGGTTTGACCTCTTTAGTCAAACCAAGCTTTGTGATAATAGATGCAGGAATTAGATTAATACTTGCCCCAAGATCACATAGAGCTTCCTTGGTACAAGTACCCTCTAATGT
The DNA here is from genome assembly GCF_000817695.3 of Arachis duranensis. Lineage (NCBI taxonomy): Eukaryota > Viridiplantae > Streptophyta > Magnoliopsida > Fabales > Fabaceae > Arachis > Arachis duranensis. Next base: position 46,057,242 of record NC_029774.3, read on the forward strand.
GCATGGTATCATAAAGCTTCCAGGATCTTTAAGCTTCTCTGGTAAGCTCTTTAAAATGACTGCACTGCATTCTTCAGTGAGAAAAACTTTTTCAGTTTCTCTCCAATCCTTCTTATGACTTAAGATCTCTTTCATGAACTTAGCATAAGAGGGTATTTGCTCAAGTGCCTCTGCAAACGAGATTTTTATCTCAAGAGTCCTGAGATAATCTGCAAAGCGGGTAAATTGTTTATCCTGTTCCGCTTGGCGGAGTTTCTGAGGATAAGGCATCTTGGCTTTATACTCTTCAACCTTAGTTGCTGCATGTTTATTTCCTACAGAAGTGGTTGGAGAAGCCTGCTTAAGGGGGTTGTTATCAGCACTTGCAAGTGTCTGACCCCTTTGTGGCGTTTGAACGCTAGAATTGGCTACCCATTGGGCGTTTAACGCCACTTTCTTACTCTTTTCTGGCGTTTGAACGCCAAAAGTAATCCTCTCTGGGCTCTTACTGTCCTCAGAGGAATTTTGGGCAGTGGTTTGATTATCCTCTGTCAGTTGTCCCTTTCTTGGCTTTCTACTGCTTTGAGTTGATACATTCAATGTCTTCCCACTCCTTAATTTAACAGCTTGGCATTCTTCTGTTATCTGTTTAGATAGCTGCTGTCTTGTCTGATTCAAATGTGATATCATGTTCTTGTTAGCAATTTTAGTTTCTTGGAGCATCTCTTTAAATTCTGCTAACTATTTTGTCATCAGGAGTAATTGCTGATTAAGCTCAACCATCTGTTCTTGAGGGTTAGGTTCAGTAGTTACTACCATAGCTTCTTCTTTTATAGAGGACTCACTGTTTGAGTATAGATGTTGATTTCTAGCAACCGTATCTATGAGCTTTTGAGCCTCTTCAATCGTCTTCCTTATGTGTATAGATCCACCAGCTGAGTGGTCTAAAGACATCTAAGCTTTTCTGTAAGCCCATAATAGAAGATGTCTAACTGTACCCACTCTGAAAACATTTCAGAGGGGCATTTCCTTAGCATACCTCTATACCTCTCCCAGGCATTATAAATGGATTCATTATCCTCTTGTTTAAAGCCTTGGATGTCCAGCCTTAGCTGTGTCATCCTTTTTGGAGGGTAAAATTGATTCATGAATTTGTCTGATAACTATCTCCATGTTTTTATGCTTGCTCTGGGTTGGTTATTCAACCACCTCTTAGCTTGATCTTTTACAGCAAATGGAAACAGTAATAATCTGTAGACATCCTGATCCACCTCTTTATCACGTACTGTGTCAGCAATTTGTAAGAACTGTGCCAGAAACTCAGTAGGTTCTTCCTGTGGAAGACCGGAATACTGGCAATTTTGCTGCACCATGATAATGAGTTGAGGATTTAGCTTAATGCTGCTTGCTTTAATGGGAGGTATACAGATGCTACTCCCATATGCAGCTGTAATGGGGTTAGCATATGACCCCAGAGTCCTTCTGGACTGTACAATTCCATTTAGGTCCATGATGGAGAAAGGGAGATGAGATGGATTGCAAGTAAATTATAATTTTTTTTATTTAATTAAAAGTGACCGAAAATAATAAAATAAAATAAATAGAAAAGAAAATAAAATAAAATTTCAAAAAATAAAAGAAAATAAATCAAAGCAAATTGAAAACTAAATTAATTAATCAATTAAAAAGATTTTGGAATTATCAATTAAAAAGATATGATTGAAAATTATTTTGAAAAAGATATGATTGAGAAGATATGATTGCAAAAAAAAAATGATTGAAAAGATATGATTGAAGAAATTAAAAAGATTTGATTTTTGAAAAAGATTTGACTAATTTAATGCAAAATTTCAAAAATTATGAGTAAAATAAGGAAATGATATTTTTTTATTTTTAAATTTTAATGAGGAAAGAGAAAAACAACCAAGTGACACTAAACTTAGAAATTTTAGATCAAAACAAACAGAACAAACAAGAAAACTTTGAATGTCACCAAGAACACTTTGAAGTTCAAGATGAACACCAAGAACAAGTTTTTTTTTAATTTTTAAGTAAATAGAAGCACAAAAGACATCAAACTTAAAATTTTAAGAAAATCCAACACAAATTTTCGAAAAATTAAAGGAAAACCCAAAGAAGACACCAAACTTAGAAATTTTTAAAGATCAAGAAAGGACAAGAAACATGCAAATTCGAAAAATTAAAAGAAAATAAAAGCATGCAATTGACACCAAACTTAAAATATGAACTAGACTCAAATAAAAGACTCTAAACCAACGAAAATAAAATATTTCTAATCTAAGCAACAAGATAAACCGTCAGTTGTCCAAACTCGAACAATCCCCGGCAACGGCGCAAAAAACTTGGTGCACGAAATTGCAATCACACTTTTGCAATCCCGCACAACTAACCAGCAAGTGCACTGGGTCATCCAAGTAATACCTTACGTGAGTAAGGATCGATCCCACAGAGATTGTCGGCTTGAAGCAAGCTATGGTTATCTTGTAACTCTTAGTCAGGATATCAATAATTCTCAGGTTTAATTGTGAAAAGTAGAAGAACATGAAATAAATACTTGTTTTGCAGTAATGGAGAACAGGCTGAGGTTTTGGAGATGCTCTATCTTCTGAATCTCTGCTTTCCTACTGTCTTCTTCTTCATGCACGCAAGGCTCCTTCCATGGCAAGCTGTATGTAGGGTTTCACCGTTGTCAATGGCTACCTCCCATCCTCTCAGTGAAAATGTTCAACGTGCTCTGTCACAGCACGGCTAATCACTTGTTGGTTCTCAATCAGGTTGGAATAGAATCCAGTGATTCTTTTGCGTCTGTCACTAACGCCCAGCCCTCAGGAGTTTGAAGCTCGTCACAGTCATTCAATCCTTGAATCCTACTCAGAATACCATAGACAAAGTTTAGACCTTCCGGATTCTCTTGAATGGCCGCCAATATATTCTAGCTTACACAACGAAGATTCTGGCTAAAGAATCCAAGAGATATCCACTCAATCTAAAGTAGAACGAAGGTGGTTGTCAGGCACATGTTCATAGGTGAGAATGATGATGAGTGTCACGGATCATCGCATTCATCAAGTTGAGGAGCAAGTGATATCTTAGAATGGAAACAAGCGCTTTTGAATAAAAAATAGTAGTAATTGCATTAATCCATCAAGACACAGCAGAGCTCCTCACCCCCAACCATGGGGTTTAGAGACTCATGCCGTAGAAGATACAATAAGAAACATGTAATGTGTCATGAGGTACAGATACAGTAGCAAAAAGTCCTATTTATGGTGAACTAGTGACCTAGGATTTACAAGAATGACGTAAAAATCCACTTCCGGGGTCCACTTGGTGTGTGCTTCGGCTGAGCATTGAAGCTATCATGTGTAGAGACTTTTTCTGGAGTTAAACGCCAGCTTTTGTGCCAGTTTGGGCGTTTAACTCCAACTTTTGTGCCAGTTCCGGCATTAAACGCCGGGAATTCTGAAGCTGATTTGGAACGCCGGTTTGGGCCATCAATTCTTGGGCAAAGTATGGACTATTATATATTTCTGGAAAGCCCAGGATGTCTACTTTCCAACGATATTGAGAGAGCGCCAATTGGGCTTCTGTAGCTTTGGAAAATCTACTTCGAGTGCAGGGAGGTCAGAATCCAACAGCATCTGCAGTCCTTTTTCAGCCTATGAATAAGATTTTTGCTCAGGTCCCTCAATTTCAGCTAGAAAATACCTGAAATCACAGAAAAACACACAAACTCATAGTAAAGTCCAGAAAAGTGAATTTTAAATAAAAACTAATAAAAATATAATAAAAAATAACTAAAATGTACTAAAAATATACTAAAAACAATGCCAAAAAGCGTATAAATTATCCGCTCATCACTAATATTCAGGTGAGATAACTTTTCCAAGAATCAACAAGAATTCATATAGAACAAGAATTATTTTCCAATAAACTCAAATTCATAAGATGAAGAACGAAAGTAATCCTTGAATTTAAATCAATACATAAATCAAAATAGAGTGGCAATAGTTTTAATCCATAAAATAAATAGAGCTCCTAACCTTAACCAAGGAGGTTTAGTTGCTCATGACTCAGAGAGAAAACTAGGGTTCCAAAGTGTGTAAATTGGAATAAGGGAAAGGAAAAGAGAAGCAAGGCTGAAGGGCTAAATCTTTTTCCTTTTATGTCTAACCTAATTTGATTTAAAAATAAAATAAACTAATAATTACTAAGGCTCAAGAGATTGTGTTTGGAAATAAAAATAGCTAAACGAAATAGAATAAGATAAATATAACCCAAATCTAACTAATGAAGCCATTTTATTAAATTTGGATCTACGCTATTGGCGCTAAACGCCAGAATTGGCGTTAAGAACCCCTCGAGGCAGTAAGCTTCTAGTTGTTGCTATCTTCCTGGCGCTAAACTCTAGGCTCAGCGTTTAGCACCCCTCGAGGCAGTGGCTTGGGCGCTGGTTACGAGTCGTGGCATTTAGCACCATGATGTCAGAAGAGAAGTATAAACTATTATATATCGTTGGAAAGATCTAAAAGTTGGCTTTCTAATTCCGCTAGAATTGCATCAATTGGAGCATTATAGCTCACGTTATGCTCGTTGGAATATGAGAAGGTCAGGGTTGATAGCATCTACTTTCTTCCTTTTTCTTCTGTACGAACTCTGTCAAACTCGCTCAAATCTTTCCTAAAATTAATATAACCACAATGCGCCTCAAAGTAGCATCAAAATAGGCTTCAAATACTAAAATCTAAATAAAACTCAATAAATTCATATTTAAAATAATAAGAAAATATAGATAAGATGTTCACGCATCACCCTCTCTCACTCCCAATGAAATTTTTGTGATTTTTGTGGAAGGGGGAGGGGTTTGAGTCACGCCCTTTCCCCTTAAATGAGGGACAATTTTGTAATTTTTTGCTCCTTGGCCTCACCTAAGGCCGAAATCTTTAAGATAAGTATTCCGATTTTTGTTCCAAATATTTTTCTGGTTATTTTTACAGTTTTAGTTTTCTTATATGCAATATCGGGCATACTTAAGTTTGTACCATTAATTATAATGCCGGTACGCGTTTTTCTATAGCTATTTATATTTTCGCGCTCTAATTAATTTTCTAATTTGAATTCTCACCGGTAAATTCCCAAATTATAAATTTTAAATTTCTTAAACCTTTTAGCTCACTTTAATTTATTAATTAACTATATATTATTTATCTGGTTTTACATCCTACCCACCTTAAAAGAAATTTTTCACGCAAAATTTAGTCTCTTGTAACAGAATGGGAATAATCTTTCGACTCCAAGTGACCTTTACCGATGGAACTTCCTTTCCACGGAGTCTCTTAACAATAATATCATCAATTCTGATCGGGGCAACTTGAAATATTAGATTCTCTTTCAATTGAACTTATTCTGATTCTAACACATGAGTCATATTGGGGGTATACTTCCGAAGATGCGAGACATTGTGCAAATTCAAGAAGTGTGGTGGTAAGGCTATCTGGTACGCCATTGGCCCAACCCTCTTCAGGATTTGAAATGGTCTGATATAACGAAAATTCAACTTCTTAGTTGTTAGCTCTTCCAACACCCGTAGTCGGAGTAACTTTCAGAAACACATGGTTACCCTCTTCGAATTCCAAAGGCTTACGCCTCTGATCTGCATAACTTTTCTGACGACTCTGAGCAATGAGGATTCTAGCTCAGATTTTCTTGATTTGTTCCGTTGTTTCTGCCACTAGTTCAGGACTTAACAAGCTTGATTCTCCGACCTCATACCAACACAATAGAGATTGAAACCTTCTCCTGTACAAAGCCTCAAACTGCCACCTTTCTTCTTTACTAGCAAAACTAGTGCTCCCCATGGTGTAAAACTTTGTCGGATAAATCCTTATCCATCAGCTTTTCTAATTGAATCTTAAGTTCTGCTAACTCTAATAGCGACATTTTATACGGTGCAATTGAGATCGGTCTTGCTCTCGGCACTAGTTCTATTTCAAACTCTATCTCTCGAGGAGGGAGAAATTCAAGTATATCCTCGAGAAATACTTCAAGAAATCCTTTCACTATAGGGATTTGATCTAAGTTTTGTTCATCTTCTAACGAGCTAGCGGTAAATAGCACATACCCCTGACACTCATTCCTACTAAAATTTACCATAATAGAGTTCAAATAATAACCCTGGGCGGTTGTTGTTCCTTCTTGTAGAATTTTCGGCAGTCTCTTCTTGCCACTGTACTCTTTTTTGCATAGTCCTCCACCATTCTACTCTTGTTAATCACTCTACTCTTTTTTGCACAGTCCTCTATAATACTCATAATATCATCTCTATCACTATGTCTATTACCACCTCCATTGCCGTTTCCAGCTTGTTATCCCATATTATCCACTGCTCGGTTGGTAGCAGTAATAGTAGCATCAATGTTAGCAGTCATGTTCGTCATTTCAGCCATGAAATCGATCGGATGATCTCCCGATATGGTTTCCTTATTACCTCTTCGTTCTCATCCTCGACCTCGTCTATGTCCACGAGACGCCATTTGAGTCTTGTTCACACCGAACAATTGATATTAAGGTGATCAGTCTCAATATCTCAAGTCTAGTGTTTCAAATCCCCAAAGATATTCTCATAAACAATTATGCTATATTTGTCAAGTGGACATCCTAAATAGCATATAAACACAACTCAGAGTATTCTTGTTAGAACTGGTGCCTTTATCTCTATCCTTTCTCCTCTTATTTTGAAGCTTCTCTGATTTTTTCTTAACCAATGGTGCCAAAGACCAATTACAATCATTTTGCTCCCATAAAGGTTGGATAAGAAGAGGTTTTATGTAGTACTTGTAAGTTTCTTTGTAAGACTCAATAGTCAACTACATGTGGCAAACGTTTTCTGGGTGTGTGTTCACTCTGGCAAGAACAGCACAAGCATGAACACATGGAATTCCTACAAAAAAAAAACAGATTTAGGCACATTAATAAGTAATCATCAAAGTATGTTAGATGAAACATTTACATTACTAACATGAAATATATACAATGCAACATTAAACACAATTAAACATGACATAAATGGTGAAATATGTCATAGAATATAACCTATTAATATCCAAAACTGACAAGTGCATAGCCTTTTTTCTAAATCAATCTCATGGTTTATATGATACCCATGCACCTTAAACTTCTCACACCTTGTATCTCTAGCCTATATAAAATGCCAATTTTTAGACTATTTTTTTACTTTCTCAAGCCTAATTTTGATTACTGGTGGAATTTGCCCCACATGGTTTTTCAATTTGGCCTTGTTCTTAGCCATAGTTCTCATGACGAACATTCTCATCTCTTCTAGCAAAGTAATTATTAGCTTCCCCTTGCCTCTTTTATTTTGGAATTAAACACTTCACAGGTATTATTGCAAATAGAATCCAACTTAGGTCTATGATTGGACTGTGACCTTGTCAAAACCTCCCTAGACCACTTATCCAGATACACCTATGTATCCTCATTCAACCTCTTGATATTATCCATGTGTTATTTGAAATCTTGATAGGTAGTAGTCTGTACACAATCCCGTAATAAACCCTTCAACTCTAAGTCCTTCCATTTTTTTGTTGGAGTTTAGCTATAGATGCCACATACAGAAATGGTGGTGCACCTCATGCATTATCTCTTACATGACAGGTATCAAACCCTAATAACAATAAATATCAGCATCAGATATGTAAACAAATACTCAATATATCGTGATACATAATAGTTCCTAACTTTACTATGAACTCACCGTAATAGTCTCTAACTTTACTACAAACTCACCATAATAGTCTCCATATTTACTATCGTGCATTTATATTAGTTGTTATATCCTACTATCAACAACCTATACTAATCAAATTAGAAATGACACAAGTATATATTGTCTTATCAACACTATATCAATCAGATTAGAAATGACAAATGTATATGTCCTACTACCATACATGCATATGAGAAAATAAAGTGAAGTTTTGGGTGTTCCTTTTGCATATCAGAAATAAAGCTTCATCTATGAGTCTTATAATCTCCAAGATCTTCCTATAGCAACTCCAAGAACCACTTCTATTTCTCCTTGTTTTCTATCTCCACAATTGCCCATGTAATAACATATATATGATGGTTGCATCCTATCCAGCACTTGATAGGATTTAACCTTCAAAGACAGTCTTCAAAAAGACACCATTAAGTTCAATTAGTGGATGACACCCAGTCTTAAAACCATTCTTGTATCCATTTAGATAGACGTACATCTTTTCAAAAATTACTTCACTATTTGCTTGTGGGTGTGTGCAAATTTGAACTGTGAAACTTAGGTTAGTCTTGAACAAAGTTAAATCATATTCCCTAACCAAGGCATATTGTGCTTTCTTATTACCATAAATCACATTCCTAGCATCAGAAAGTGCCATTGAGATTGAATTCTTATTAAGCGACAAATCATATTTGGTTTTCAAGAATGTTGTAGCATCACAGTACCTAAAGTTGGGATATTTTCTCACTTTTTTCACTAACTTACTAGCCACCCAATTTCCATTTGCTTTTCTATTCTTATCCTCTCTTGTACAGTTTATGATCATCCATAAATGTCTTCACTTGCCAGCAACTATCCTCATGGTCCCTGAAAGCATAGATTACCCACTTGTATTCCTTCACTTCATACATTTCCTTATGTAAGAACCGTAATTAAAATTGACTGCTTAAATAATATAAAATAATAAATTAATTTTCTGAAATAGGTTTAAAATTTAGAAGTCTTAATTTGAAATTTTAATGGTGAGATTTGAATTCAGTGAATTTTTCTGAGTGGAAAAATGTGATTTTCTACGAAAAATTGCGTACTGGTAAATTAGCCGGGAGTACAGGCTTAAGTCTGTCTGGTACTGCGTGAGAGTAATAAAAACTGTAGAAAAACTTAGAAAAATAATTAAAGTAAAAACCAGGCACTAATTCTAAGGATTTTGGCCCAATGTGGGCCAAACGGGTTAAACCAAGCCCAAGTTGGGCCCAAGCCCAATGTATAAATATATCTTTAATGAGAATTTGAGCTCATTTTCACCCACCCATTAAGTGAGGAACGCTGAAGTAAAGAGAGGGAGAAGAAAAACCTAAATCACTATTCATCTCCTTCTTCATTTGGCCATATCTTGAGCTACGGTAGTATGTTCGCATCCCGTTTGCGGCCACGCGAAACTCTTGCCAAGCCCATCATTTCTTTCTAACCAAAGTGGTACGGAACTCACTCTATCTTGTTTAGTTTTCTGCCCTTATAAATTTCAAAATTTAGGTTTGATTTTTGAGTAGATTTTTGTGATTTGGTTATTTAGATACCAACCAGTAGTGAGAAATCATTGGATTTCATCTCCAATTTCTGTGATTAAGGTAAAGTTTCTCACAAATTCTTATGGTTTGGTATATTGTGAATTCTAGGTATTGATATTAGTGATATTGGTATGTATAGCTTGATATTTGGTGACTTTGGAAGTGGTGTTGGCGATTGGAAGCTTGTTGGAATCAAATTTGGTTATTTTGTGTATATTGGGAATTGGCCAAGATATGATTTCGGTTTCCTTTATGTAATATGTAATGTTTTGTGAAACTTAGACTAGTGGCCCTAGCATAGGTTGAAATTGTATGTATTGGTTGATTGAATGTGTGTATGTGTATTGTGTATGGTGGAATTGTTTTGGAGGTTGGATATGAGTATGTGTGAGAAGGTGATGTTTAATGATGTTGTTGATGAATTATAATGATTAATGATGATGGATGATGATTATAATGTTGATGTTTGATGATGATTAATGATGTTGTTCATGGTAAATGGTGGAAATAATGAAAATTTATAATGACAAGTTTATGAACAATGATTGGATTGGTTTTGAATGGTGTAAATGTGACGGATTGATGCTTGGGTTAAGAATTATTGAGATTGGTGATTTATAAGTAGGAAATGTGAAAGAGCTGATGGTATAGCAAAATTCATAAATAATAGTATGAGTTATGTTGAGTTAAAAAATAGAGATGGATTTTTGGGTGTTTGGTATTGTTAGGTTGTGAGTAAATTGGTTTGGTTTGAAGGATTTAGTATTTTGAGGATTTGGTAAAATTTGGTAAAATCGTGTTTTGAGCCAACTTCAGCGGGCTATAACTTGGCCCTTAGAGTTTGGATTCGAGTGAACTTTAGCTTAAATTTAAGATAATTAAGAGATATTTAAAACGGTATAAAGATTATTAAATTTGAAATTTTGTAGAGAAAGTTATGAATGTTAGAAGTTAGTGTCAAAAATCTTATTTTTGTGATGTTGCAGAAAATTTGAAAATCTGTCTGGTGTGTCCACGCACAGAATAGAGTGGGTGTTACCATTCGTGCGTACACACAATATCATGTGTACGCACAAGTCGGGAAGAACCTTTTGTTGTGTGTGTACGCACAACACTCTGTGCGTATGCACAAACCCTGTTTTTTAATAAAAATCCTGTTTTTAACCATTTTACCTTCTCAGCAAGTTTTGATGCACCACCATTTCGTGGTACATCTTGTGCTTAATTTAGGGGATTTTATCACCTTTTACCCACATTTATTCAATGAAATAGCATGGTTTCATGATTTCTTCCTAAATTGTGCTAAGTGTGAAAACATGCTTTTTGGACCTTTAATTGATTAATTTTAATTCACCTTTGATTCCACTAGATGCCTTGATGTGTTTGTTAAGTGAATTCAGGTTGAAAAGGGCTAGGAATGGATCAAAGGACTGAAGAGGAAAAGCATGCAAGTGGAGAAATCTTAGGAAACCAAGGATTTGGGGATGCTGAGATCGACGCGCAAGCGTAGCAGACGCGCACGCGTGGAAAATGAAGTCGCATGGCGATGCGTACGCGTGACCCACGAGTACGCGTCGATGCTCACACGTGACCTCATTAAAGTGAATCCGCTGGGGGCGATTTCTGGGCTTCCCAGGCCCAAATCCAACTCACTTCTGATGCTATTTGACCCAAGGATTGAAGGAGAAGTTACCAATTAGTCATAGTTTAGTTTTAGAAGTAGTTTAGAGTTAGTTTCTAGAGAGAGAAGCTCTCTCTTCTCTCTAGAATTAGGATTAGGTTTAGATCTAGATCTACTTTTTCTACTTCTTCTCTTTTGCTTTGAATTTCCTCTTTTATCTTTAATTGATCTTTTATGGTTGTAGCATTCTTCTTCTCTTGTAATTCTATTGTATTGTTAATTGTAGTTTATGAATTCTTTTGTAGATCTACATTTCCTTTCAATGCAATTTATTATTTTCATGTCCTTTGATGCTTGCTTTAGTTTTCTATTGTTGCTCTCTTGTCTTGATTAGTTGTAGTTCCTTTAATTCTTACAATTTATGATATTTACTTTTATTGCCTTCTATGTGTTTGTTGAAATGCTTCTTTTAGTTATGAGTTAGGTTTTTCTCCTCTTGGCTTTGGTTGAGTAATTGGAGACTCTTGAGTTATCAAACTCTTTTGTTGATTAACAATTGAAAGTTGCTAGTTGATTTGAATTCCACTAAAGCTAGTCTTTCCTTAGGAATTGACTAGGACTTGAGGAGTCAAATTGATTATTTCCACTTGACTTTCCTTCATAGTTAGAGGTTGATTAAGTGGAGCAATGGACAATTGATGTCACAATTGAGGAGGATAATGAGGATAGAACTTCTAGTTCTCATACCTTGCCAAGAGCTTTTTACATTTGAGTTCATTTACTTTCTTATCATTTACTATTCATGTTTCTCACTTAAAACCCCAAAATATACATCCCATAACCAATAGCAAGAACACTTCCCTACAATTCCTTTGAGAGACGACCCGAGGTTTGAATACATCGGTTATTATTTTTAGGGGTTTGTACTTGTGACAAAATAATTTTTTGTATGAAAGGATTTTAGTTAGTTTAGAAACTATACTTGCAACGAGAATTTATTTGTGAAATTCTTAACCATAAAAAATTTATTCATCAAAATGGTGCCGTTGCCAGGAAATTGCAAACGTGTGCCTTGTTATTGGTTATTGTATATACGTGAATATTGTGAATATGTTTGCCTTTTGCTTCTTTGTTAATTTTTGGTAGTTGTAGGAGTTTGCTTCCTTTGTTTGTTACTAGTTTTTGTTTCTCTTTTCCCTTGCTATCATGAATTCTCACTTTGGCTATGAGTTTGGGTCTAACTATGTTGTAGGCAATGGGAGCTACAGTGAAGATGTGCACCAAGGATGGAATAATCAAAGGTGGGAGGAGCCATATGCATATGATCAATCCTCTTGGAAACAACCTCCACCAATGCACTATGAACAAGAGCCATTTTATGATGCATATCAATCAAATGGCTATGGTGAATTTCCTTGTGACTACCAAGAACCACCACATATGCCTATGATAATGAGAGAATTATACCAATTCGGAATTAAAAAGATTTCCATTGTAAGTATAGTCCGAACCAGTAATGAATCCTCTCAGTCAAATTTAATCCAAAAGGATAGTCACAATCAAACCACAATTTAACCGAGAGTATTTCGACTCCTGGGTCATTTTCCTTAGGAACTAGTGATAAAGAGTGCATACAATTTTGGTTGTAAGAGAGCAAAGGGGTGTTTTTAATGATTGAGAGCAAAAAAAATAAAGGAATTAAAGAACGAGACAAAATTACAATTAATAAACTAATAAAAGAACTAAAGAACTACGTATGTAATATGAACAAGTAAAGCTTTAAAGTGATAGAAAGGTGATTCTAAACATAAAAGAAACCTTGACTTGGGATGAATCAAGGAATCCCTTCCTAGCCATAACCAAAACTATGATAATTATGATGGATTAATCTCACTAAGTCAACCCTTAATATCGAAGGATAAGTGATGAGCGGATAATTTATACGCTTTTTGGCATTGCTTTTAGGTAGTTTCTAGTAGGATCTAGCTACTTTTAGGAATGTCTTCATTAGTTTTTATGCAAAATTCACATTTATGGACTTTACTATGAGTTTGTGTATTTTTCTGTGATTTCAGGTATTTTCTGGCTGAAATTGAGGGACCTGAGCAAAAATCTGATATGAGGCTGACAAAGGACTGCTGATGCTGTTGGATTCTGACCTCCCTGCACTCAAAATGGATTTTTTGGAGCTACATAACTCCAAATGGCGCGCTCTTAATGGCGTTGGAAAGTAGACATCCAGAGCTTTCCAGCAATATATAATAGTCCATACTTTTTTCGAGTTTAGATGACGCAAACTGGCGTTCAACGCCAGTTCCATGTTGTATTCTGGAGTAAAACGCCAGAAACACGTCACAAACCAGAGTTAAATGCCAAAAACACGTTACAACTTGGCGTTTAAATCTAAGAGAAGCCTCTGCACGTGCAAAGCTCAAGCTCAGCACAAGCACACACCAAATTGGGCCCTGGAAGTGGATTTCTGCACTTAGACTTATTTTTGTAAACCCTAATGGCTAGTTTAGTATTAATAGAACTTTTTACTATTGTACTAGTGTCAGTCTTTGACCAGGTCTTTTTCCCTATTTTTGAATTTATATGCCATTTGGGGAGGCTGGCCATTCGGCCATGCCTGGACCATTATCACTTATGTATTTTCAACGGTGGAGTTTCTACACACCATAGATTAAGGTGTTGAGCTCTGCTGTACCTCGAAAATTAATGCAATTACTATTGTTCTTCTATTCGATTCAAGCTTATTCTTATTCTAAGATATTCGCTGCACTTCAACCGGATGGATGTGATGATCCGTGACACTCATCATCATCCATCCTTATGAACGCGTGCTTAACAACCACTTCCGTTTTACCTTAGACCGAGCATGTATCTCTTGGATTCCTTAATCAGAATCTACGTGGTATAAGCTAGAACCCTTTGGCGGCCATTCTTGAGAATCCGAAAAGTCTAAACCTTGTCTGTGGTATTCCAAGTAGGATTCAGGGATTAAATGACTGTGATGAGCTCCAAACTCGTGATTGTTGGGCGTAGTGACAGACGCAAAAGAATCAATGGATTCTATTCCGACATGATCGAGAACCGACAGATGATTAGGCGTGCATGTGACAGAGCATTTGGACCATTTTCACTAAGAGGATGGGAAGTAGCCATTGACAACGGTGACGCCCTACTTACAACTTGCCATGGAAAGGAGTATGAAGGATTGGAGGAAGGAGTAGGAAAGTAGAGCTTCAGAAGGGACAAAGCATCTCCATACACTTATCTGAATTTCCCACCAATGATTTACATAAGTATCTCTTTCTCTATTTTATGCTTTATTTATTTTATATTCGAAAACCATCATAAGCATTAGAATCTGCCTAACTGAGATTTACAAGATGACCATAGCTTGCTCCATACCAAAAATCTCCGTGGGATCGACCCTTACTAACGTAAGGTTTATTACTTGGACGACCCAGTGCAATTGCTGGTTAGTTGTGCGAAGTTGTGAAGAATGTGAGTGAACCATAGTAGTGTGCACCAAGTTTTTGGAGCCATTACTAAGAATTGTTCCAGTTATGAAAAGAGTAAATCACAATTTTGCCTATCAAGTTTTTGGCGCCGTATCTAGGGATTCTTCGAGTTTGGACAACTGACGGTTCATCTTGTTGCTCAGATTAGGTAATTTTCTTTTCAAAAAAGTTTTCAAAAATCTTTCAAAATTTTTTTATTTGTTTTCGTTTTTCCAAAAATTATTTTCGAAAAAAATCCAAAAAAATTAATAAAATTATAAAAATAAAAAATATTTTGTGTTTCTTGTTTGAGTCTAGTGTCAATTTTTTAGTTTGGTGTCAATTGCATGTTTTAAAAACTTTTGCATTTTTTGAAAATTCATTCATGTGTTCTTCATGATCTTCAAGTTGTTCTTGGTAAGTTTTCTTGTTTGATCTTCATATTTTCTTGTTTTGTGTCTTTTGTTGTTTTTCATATGCATTTGTGCATTCATAATGTCTAAGCATTAAAAATTTCTAAGTTTGGTGTCTTGCATGATTTTCTTTTCTTGAAAATTTTCAAAAATAATTCTTGATGTTCATCTTGATCTTCAAAGTGTTCTTGGTATTCATCTTGACATTCATAGTGTTCTTGCATGCATCATTGGTTTTGATCCAAAATTTTCATGTTTTGGGTCATATTTGTGTTTTTATCTCTCATCATTAAAAATTCAAAAAAATCAAAAAATTATATTTTCCTTGTTTTACTCATAATTTTCGAAATCTTTGGGTTGACTTAGTCAAAAAATTTTAAAATAAGTTGTTTCTTGTTAGTCAAGTCAAGATTTCATTTTTAAAAATCTTATCTTTTCAAAATCTTCTTCAAAAATCAAATTTTTTTCATTTTTTTATTTTCAAAAATATTTTTAAATTGATTTTCAAATCTTTTTCTTATTTCTATTTTAAAATTTCAAAAACTTTACTAACAATTAATGTGATTGATTCAAAAATTTGAAGTTTGTTACTTTCTTGTTAAGAAAGGTTCAATCTTTAAATTTTAGAATCATATCTTTTAGTTTCTTGTTAGTCAAGTAATCAATTTTAATTTTAAAAATCAAATCTTTTTCAATCATATCTTTTCAAATCATATCTTTTTCAAAATCAATTTCAAAATCTTTTCTAACTTCTTATCTTTTCAAATTTGATTTTCAAATCTTTTTCAACTAACTAATTAACTTTTTATTTGTTTCTTATCTTTTTCAAAACCACCTAACTACTTTTCTCTCTCTAATTTTCGAAAATTCCTCACTCTTTTTCAAAATTCTTTTTAATTAACTAATTGTTTCAAATTTTAATTTTAATTTTATTTCTTCTCTTAATTTTCGAAAATCACTAACCCCTTTTCAAAATTAATTTTTGAAATTCTCTCTCATCTCTTTCTATATATTTATTTAATTACTAACGCTTCTCTTCATCTTAAAAATTCGAACCCCCTCTTCCTCTCTGAGTTCGAATTTTCCTCTTTTCCTTCTTGTATTCTTTTCTTCTTCTACTAACATAAAGGAATATCTATACTGTGACATAGAGGATTCCTCTTCTTTTTCTGTTCTCTTCTTTTTCATATGAGCAGGAGCAGGGACATGAACATTCTTGTTGAAGCAGATCCTGAACCTGAAAGGACTCTGAAGAAGAAGCTTAGAGAAGCTAAAGCACAACAATCCAGAGAAAACCTTACAGAGAATCTCAAAAAAGAGAGAGACATGGCTGAACCCAATAACAATGGTGGAGGCGCAAGGAGGATGCTTGGTGATTATACTATACCTACTTCCAAGTTTGATGCAAGAAGCATCTCAATCCCTGCCATTGGAGCAAACAATTTTGAGCTGAAACCTCAACTAATTGCTCAAATGCAACAGAACTGCAAGTTCCATGGACTTCCATCAGAAGATCCCTACCAGTTTTTAACTGAGTTCTTGCAGATCTGTGAGACTGTTAAGACTAATGGAGTAGATCCTAAAGTCTACACGCTCATGCTTTTCCCTTTTACTGTAAGAGACAGAGCTATAACATGGTTGGACTCACAACCTAAAGATAGCCTGGACTCTTGGGATAAGCTGGTCACGACCTTCTTGGCTAAGTTCTTTCCTCCTCAAAAGCTGAGCAAGCTTAGAGTGGATGTTCAGACCTTCAAACAAAAAGATGGTGAATCCCTCTATGAAGCTTGGGAAAGATACAAGCAGATGACCAAAAGGTGTCCTTCTGACAAGCTTCCAGAGTGGACTATTTTGGATATATTCTATTATGGTCTATCTGAGTTCTCGAAGATGTCACTGGACCATTCTGTAGGTGGATCCATTCACCTAAAGAAAATGCCTGCAGA
Organism: Arachis duranensis; assembly: GCF_000817695.3. Lineage (NCBI taxonomy): Eukaryota > Viridiplantae > Streptophyta > Magnoliopsida > Fabales > Fabaceae > Arachis > Arachis duranensis. Next base: position 46,074,073 of record NC_029774.3, read on the forward strand.
AGCTCAAGAACTCATTGACATGGTTGCAAATAACCAATTCACGTACACTTCTGAGAGGAATTCTGTGAGTAATGGGATGCCTCAGAGGATGGGAGTTCTTGAAATTGATGCTTTGAATGCCATATTGGCTCAGAACAAAATGTTGACTCAGCAAGTCAACATGATTTCTCAAAGTCTGAATGGATGGCAAAATGCATCCAACAGTACTAAAGAGGCATCTTCTGAAGAAAAAGCTTACGATCCTGAGAACCCTGCAATGGTAGAGGTGAATTACATGGGTGAACCCTATGGGAACACCTATAATTCTTCATGGAGAAATCATCCAAACTTCTCATGGAAGGACCAACAAAAGCCCTAACATGGCTTTAATAATGGTGGAAGAAACAGGCTTAGCAATAACAAGCCTTTTCCATCATCTTCTCAGCAACAGACAGAGCATTCTGAGCAGAGCTCCTCTAGCTTAGCAAATATAGTCTCTGATCTGTCTAAGGCCACTTTAAGTTTCATGAGTGAAACAAGGTCATCCACCAAAAATTTGGAGGCACAAGTGGGCCAGCTAAGTAAGAAAATCACTGAAACTCCTCTTAGTACTCTCCCAAGCAATACTGAAGAGAATCCAAAAAGAGAGTGCAAGGCCATTGACATAATCAAAATGGCCGAATCTAGAGAGGAAGCGGAGGATATGAATCCCAATGAGGAAGACCTCATGGGACGTCTCCCAAATAAGAAAGAGTTCCCTATTGAGGACCTAAAGGAATCTAAGGCTCGTATAGAGGCCATAGAGATTCCTTTAAACCTCCTTCTGCCATTCATGAGCTCTGAAAACTATTCTTCCTCTGAAGAGGATGAAGATGTAACTGGAGAGCAAGTTGCTCAATATCTAGGAGCTATCATGAAGCTGAATGCCAAGTTGTTTGGTAATGAGACTTGGGAAGATGCACCTCGCTTGCTCATTAGTGAACTAAATACATTGGTTCAGCAAACTTTACCTCAAAAGAAACAAGATCCTGGTAAATTCTTAATACCTTGTACCATAGGCACCATGACCTTTGAGAAGGCTCTATGTGACATGGGGTCAGGCATAAATCTTATGCCACTCTCTGTAATGGAGAAACTAGGGATCTTTGAGGTACAGGCTGCCACATTCTCATTAGAGATGGCAGACAAGTCAATAAGATAAGCTTATGGATTGGTAGAGGACGTGTTGGTAAAGGCTAAAGGCCTTTACATCCCTGCTGATTTCATAATCTTAGACACTAGGAAGGATAAGGATGAATCCATCATCCTTGGAAGACCTTTCCTAGCCACAGCAGGAGCTGTGATTGATGTTGACAGAGGAGAGCTAGTCCTTCAATTGAATGGAGATTACCTGGTGTTTAAAGCTCAAGGATCTTCCTCTGCAACCATGGAGAGGAAGCATGAAAAGCTTCTCTCAATACAGAGTCAAACAGAGCCCCCACAATCAAACTCTAAGTTTGGTGTTGGGAGGCCACAACCAAACTCTAAGTTTGGTGTTGAACCCCCACATTCAAACTCTAAGTTTGGTGTTGGGAGGTCCCAACAATGCTCTGATGATTTGTGAGGCTCTATGAGAGCTCACTGTTAAGCTATTGACATTAAAGAAGCGCTTATTAGGAGGCAACCCAATTTTTATTTATCTATATTTTTATTTTTCTTCTATGTTTTATTAGGTTCATGATCATGTGGAGTCACAAAACAATTACTAAAATTAAAAACAGAATCAAAAATAGCAGAAGAAACAGCACACCCTGGAAGAAGAGCTTACTGGCGTTTAAACGCCAGTAAGGAACATCTGGCTGGCGTTCAACGCCAGAATAGAGCATGAATCTGGCGTTGAACGCCAGAAACAAGCAGCAGTTTAGCGTTTAAACGCCAGGATTACACCCTGAGGAGAGCTGGCGTTAAACGCCAGAAACAAGCATGGAACTGGCGTTTAACGCCAGAAACATGCTGCAGATTGGCATTGAACTCCTAAAACAAGCATAGAGCTGGCGTTGAACGCCAGAAACAAGCATCAATCTGGCGTTAAACTCCAGGATTGCATGCAGAGGGCATTTTACATGCCTCATTGGTGCAGGGATGATAAATCCTTGACACCTCAGGATCTGTGAACCCCAGAGGATCATCTGATGATCTGTAGACTGATGTGTGAAAAACGATCCAACACAAAACTCACCGGCAAGTGTACCAGGTCGCATCAAGTAATAATAACTCACATGAGTGAGGTCGATCCCACAGGGATTGAAGGATTGAGCAATTTTAGTTTAGTGGGTGATTTAGTCAAGCGAATCAAGTATTGGTTGAGTGATTTGTGTTCAACAGGAAGTAAATGACAGTAAATGTAAAGGGGGAAGGGAGAAGTGCAGTAAATTAGAGAACATAATTGTAAATTTGCAGAATCTTAAAGAGCAAGAAAGTAAATGACTGAAACTTAGAGTGCAAGAAACTTAAATTGCAGTAACTTAAATGGCAAGAAAGATAAATGGCTTGAATATAAAAGAGGTTTGAGGACTGGGATTGCAGAATCTAAACAAAGGAGAAGTAAATTGCAGCAATTGATTGAGCAGAAATTGAATCAGAAGCAAATA
>NC_029774.3:46076942-46077830 GCF_000817695.3 Arachis duranensis
ACGTAAGGTTTATTACTTGGACGACCCAGTACACTTGCTGGTTAGTTGAACGGAGTTGTGTCCACTAGTGCCAATTTCTAAAATCCAATTACAAGAAAATAGGAATCACAATTTCGTCCACCAGCTGCCCTGCCCTTGTGGAGGGCAGGGCAGAAAATTGATGCATGGTGCGGACGGTTGGTGCGGCCTTGGTGCGAGTTGGTGCGAGTTGGTGCGGCGTGGTGCGAGTCTGGCGCGCCCTGATGCGTGAGATGCTGCCCTGCCCGCGCTAAGGGCAGGGCAGGAAAAGTTGGTGCTGCCAGGGACGACCGTTGCGCGTGTTGGTGCTGCCAGGGATGGGAATTGGTGCGCCAGGGACGAGCGTGGTGCGCCAGGAATGCAAAACGCTGCCCTGCCCGCGCCAAGGGCAGGGCAGAGTTCTCTCCTTGCACGCCCCGTGTTCGAAACATGGCTTGGGCACAAATTCCATTAATTTCCTTGGTTTCTTGGCACGACACTCATCCTTAAGTCCTAGCTTCCTCATGGTTCCTTGTTCGAACCTTGTAGCATGCATGGGTGACATTTTCCCTTGAATTTCTTTCCTTGGAGAGCCCGATTCTGCCCTCCACAAGGGCAGGGCAAGGTTCTCTTCCTCTTGGTCCCAAGGCACCATTTTGTGCTCTGCCCTTGTAGTGGGCAGGGCAGAGTTGCCTTCATTGTTTGGTTTCCTTATGTTGCCCTCCTAGAGGGCAGTCTGCTCTTGTGGAAGGCAATGTTACCTCCCCTTTAGCATGCGGCACGCTTCTTCTCTCCTTGGCCACGCTTTCCTTTCCTTAGGCCACACTTCTTAGGCCACGCTTTTCCTTTTCTTTTCTTTTCTTCACCTATAATAAACCAAAACAACCACTC
>NC_029774.3:46078492-46079787 GCF_000817695.3 Arachis duranensis
TGTATCTAAGTTGCTCTTTATTGTGGATTTTCAATTGGCCATCCCAAATTAGTTGATCTAAGTGACCGGGTTTTAAAATACCCCTTAGAATTTACTCATCCAAGCAGATCTCAGTACAAGAACACCACAGGCATATGTCCTAAGATTCAAGCTATTGGTGTCCAACCTTTATTCTTTGTTTTTCTTGCTATTTTGGCTTTTTCTTTCCCTTTTCTTTCTGTTTTTGTTACCAAGGGCTTTTTCATTATTGATAGGAGTCTTTGTAACAGCAAGCTAACTCACAATTGAATGAGAATGATATTATGCAACACTTATTTCATGAGTCATGCATTTAATCAAACACATATACCACCACCAACTTCCATTCATACTTATGCAACATTGGATATTTCACTTTCAATTCAAACCAAACTCTTTTATTTAAGCATATGGGAAACAAAGCAATTTTCAAGCTAAGTGAGGGATACAAGCATTATGCAGACTTATCATTTTTCTCAAACAATTTCACTTTCAACTAGATAAGCACTTTAGCAAGACAAACAATGGTTCCTATGTTCGAAACAATACACAGCAGCAAGGATTAAGTTCAGATACAACCTTTGAAGTTGCAGCCCTTTGATTCTTCCTTCTGTTGTGTTCTCTTTGAGTTAAAATGCATAGTGTCTTCAATTGTTGACTCATGTCCTGCATAATCCTCAAAGTTGCTTGCTTCTCAAGCCCTTAATTATATGGTTAGTGTGTATAAACTGAGTGTGGCTCCAGGATTGATTTTTGGTGTAGGGACACCAAACTTAATTGTTTGCCACTGCCTCAGATGCAGCAAGTCAACCATATTTGAAACCAAGTATCCTTGCTAAAGGTTAATGAAATTAAAGCTAGAAAACAATTCAATCAGTTGAATAATGTGTTTGATTGCTTGGAGCTAGAATCATGCAAGAGGTGAGAATGTGTTTTTAAATGATATTTTTGGTGGAACACCAAACTTAGAAGTTTTCATTCTTCCTCAAATTATTTTGGTGTGCAACACCAAACTTAGCTCCTTGCAATGCATACCAATTATTCAACATTTTTATTGAAAAAGCATGAAAAGAAACTACCTCAGGTTGGGTTGCCTCCCAACAAGCGCTCTTTTATTGTCACTAGCTTGACATCTTCTTCCCTTTAGGGTGGTTGATGTTGGTGATGTCTCAACTTGTCACCTCTCACTGTCAGCTTTCTCTGTGTGCATTGATGCTCAATTTCCATATGCTCCAGAGAGAGAATTTGGTTGACAGTGTAATAATCTTCTGCTCCCT
>NC_029774.3:46100283-46101323 GCF_000817695.3 Arachis duranensis
CGGCCCATGAAAATCACTCCCAGGAGGCTGCCCTGCCCTTGTGGAGGGCAGGGCAGAAAATTGATGCATGGTGCGGACGGTTGGTGCGGCCTTGGTGCGAGTTGGTGCGAGTTGGTGCGGCGTGGTGCGAGTCTGGCGCGCCCTGATGCGTGAGATGCTACCCTGCCCGCGCCAAGGGCAGGGCAGGAAAAGTTGGTGCTGCCAGGGACGACCGTTGCGCGTGTTGGTGCTGCCAGGGATGGGAATTGGTGCGCCAGGGACGAGCGTGGTGCGCCAGGAATGCAAAACGCTGCCCTGCCTAAACTACCATTCACTTAATCATTGTCAATCTTTTCCAATCCCCGGCAACGGCGCCAAAAACTTGATACGTAAAATTTAGAGTTCACGTAATTACCGGCAAGTATACCGGATCGTATCAAGTAGTAAGACTCACTAAGAGTGAGGTCGATCCCACGAGGATTGGTAGATTAAGCAACTTTAGTTAAATGGTAAGTTTAGTCAAGCGAACATGATTTTGATTTTATGAGCAATGTGACTTTTTAACATAATTACAGGAATTTAAATGGCAGTTAAGAACAAGAATATAGAAATAAAATGGAAGTAAATAACTGAAACTTAAATTGCAAGAAACTTAAATAACATCAAAGATAAATGGCAAGGAATTAAAGGGTGCAGAAATTTAAAGAACATAAGAGTAAATGGCAAGAATTGAAAGAACAAAATGTAGATGACAAGAATAATAAATTGACAGAATGTAAAAGGGAATTGGGTTATGGATAATCAAACAACTAGAAGTAAAAGAAATAAGAATTAATGATAGAGAGGATCATTAGGGATTAGAGATGTTAGTTTTCATGAATTGATGTTAGTCAAAATCCTTCTCAATCATGGGTATAGATCCATGGCAAATGGGTGATTGAATCCCAATCTCTTGGTGATTCAATCTCTCTCAACATAGCCAATTGCCACTCTCGTGATCTAAATGTTCATGAGAAGAGATGAAGATCAAATTTAATCCAGCCACACAATTTCCAAAATCT
>NC_029774.3:46104301-46119212 GCF_000817695.3 Arachis duranensis
AAAATTGTGGTGCTGCCAGGAGAGGATCGTGGTGCGCCAGATGCTGCCAGGAACGTCCCATGGTGCGCCAATTTTGCTTCTTGGTGCGCCACACACAAAATGCTGCCCTGCCCGCGCCAAGGGCAGGGCAGAGTTCTCTCCTTGCACGCCTCGTGTTCGAAACATGGCTTGGGCACAAATTCCGTTAATTTCCTTGGTTTCTTGGCACGGCACTCATCCTTAAGTCCTTGCTTCCTCATGGTTCCTTGTTCGATCCTTGTGGAGGGCAGGGCAAGGTTCTCTTCCTCTTGGTCTCAAGGCACATTTTGTTCTCTGCCCTTGTAGTGGGCAGGGCAGCATTGCCTTCCTTGTTTGGTTCTCTTGTGTTGCCCTCCTAGAGGGCAGTCTGCTCTTGTGGAAGGCAATGTTACCTCCCCTTTAGCATGCGGCACGCTTCTTCTCTCCTTGGCCACGCTTTCCTTTCCTTAGGCTACACTTCTTAGGCCACGCTTTTCCTTTTCTTTTCTTTTCTTCACCTATAATAAACCAAAACAACCACTCCAAGTATCACTAAATTCAAGAGGCTTATAAATCAATTAAAATTCAATTAAAATTAGCTTAAACCTCATGATTTAACATTAATTTCATGGTGGTTGCTTGATTTAAAGAAGTTATGCATTTTCACTCCAAATCACTTACTTAGGATACAAGAAAGTGCATAAATGCTAACAAAACAAGTGAAATTAGCTTGAAAAATGGGTATATGATGACTTGTCATCATAGACCCCACAGGAACCCTACCTACCTCAACTCACATTCTCTCTTCTTCACACAATCCAATAACACTCTTCCCCAAAAACCCTTCACCAATCACCTCAATCTCTCTTCCCCATCACCTCTTCACCACTCACATCCATCCACTCTTCCCCATAAACTCCACCTACCTTTAAATTCAAAATCCCTTTCCCACCCAAACCCACCCTAATGACAGAACATACTACCCTCTCCCTCTACTATATAAACCCCTCTATCCTTCTTCATTTTCATACATCACAACCCTCTCTTCTCCCCCTTGGCCAAATACACACCCCTCTCCCTCTCCTTCATATCTTCTTCTTCTTCTTCTATTCTTTCTTTTCTTTGCTCGAGGGTGAGCAATATTCTAAGTTTGGTGTGGTAAAAGCATAGCTTTTGTGTTTTTCCATAACCATCTATGGCACCTAAGGCCAGAGAAACTTCTAGAAAGTGGAAAGGGAAGACAAAAGCTTCCACTTCCGAGTCATGGGAGATGGAGAGATTCATCTCAAAAGCCCATCAAGACCACTTCTATGAAGTTATGGCCAAAAAGAAGGTGATCCCTAAGGTCCCTTTCATGCTCAAGAAAAATGAGTATCCGGAGATCCGACATGAGATCCAAAGAAGAAGTTGGGAAGTTCTGACCAACCCCATTCAACAAGTCGAAATCTTAATGGTTCAAGAGTTCTATGCCAATGCATGGATCACTAGGAACCATGATCAAAGTATGAACCTGAACCCAAAGAATTATCTTACAATGGTTCGGGGGAAATGCTTAGATTTCAGTCTGAAAAATGTAAGGTTGGCATTCAACTTGCCTATTGGTGCACGAAAATTACTTCACACTATGTAATTCCGCACAACTAACCAGCAAGTAAACTGGGTCGTCCAAGTAATACCTTACGTGAGTAAGGGTCGAATCCCACGGAGATTGTTAGCTTGAAGCAAGCTCTGGTTATCTTATTATTCTTAGTCAGGATACCAATAGGGTTCTTTAATTTCAATTGTAAAAAGAATGAAAGGGCATAAAATAAATAATTGTTATGCAATAATGGAGAATATGTTGGAGTTTTGGACATGCTTTGTCCTCTGAATTCCTGCAACATAATGCTTTCTCACTTTCATACATGCAAGGCTCCTTCCATGGCAAGCTGTATGTAGGGCATCACCGTTGTCAATGGCTACTTCCCATCCTCTCAGTGAAAATGGTCCAAATACTCTATCACAGCACGGCTAATCATCTGTCGGTTCTCGATCATGTCGGAATAAGATCCATTGATCCTTTTGCGTCTGTCACTATGCCCAACACTCGTGAGTTTGAAGCTCGTCACAGTCATCCAATCCCAGAATCCTACTCGGAATACCACAGACAAGGTTTAGACTTTCCAAATTCTCAAGGATGCTGTCAATGGATTCTAGCTTATACCACGAAGATTCTGATTAAGGAATCTAAAAGATACTCATTCAATCTAATGTAGAACGGAGGTGGTTGTCAGGCACATGTTCATGGATTGAGGAAGGTGATGAGTGTCACGGATCATCACCTTCTTCATAGTGAAGCGCAAATGAACATCTTAGACAGGAACAAGCGTGTTTGAATGGAAAACAGAAATAATTGCATTAATTCATCGAGACGCTGTAGAGCTCCTTACCCCCAACAATGGAGTTTAGAGACTCATGTCGTCAAAAGGTACAAAGTCCATATCTAAAAATTTCATGAGATACAAAATAAGTCTCTAAAAGTTGTTTAAATACTAAACTAGTAACCTAGGTTTACAGAAAATGAGTAAACTAAGATGGATAGTGCAGAAATCCACTTCTGGGGCCCACTTGGTGTGTGCTGGGGCTGAGACTTAAGCTTCTCACGTGCCTAGGCTGTTTCTGGAGTTGAATGCCAGGTTGTAACCTGTTTCTGGCGCTGAACTCCAACTTGCAACCTGTTTCTGGCGCTGAACGCCAGAATGCAACATGGAACTGGTGTTAAACGCCAGTTTACGTCATTTATCTTCGCGCAAAGTATAGACTATTATATATTGCTGGAAAGCCCTGGATACCTACTTTCCAACCCAATTGAGAGCACACCATTTGAACTTCTGAAGCTCCAAAAAATCCATTCCGAGTACAGGGAGGTCAGAATCCAACAGCATCAGCAGTCTTTTTTAGCCTAAATAAGATTTTTGCTCAGCTCCCTCAATTTCAGCCAGAAAATATCTGAAATCACAGAAAAACACACAAACTCATAGTAAAATCTAGAAATATGAATTTTACTTAAAAACTAATAAAAATATACTAAAAACTAACTAAAACACACTAAAATCTACATGAAATTACCCCCAAAAAGCGTATAAAATATCCGCTCATCACCTATGATGCAAGAAGATGCACGCCCCTACACTAGAAGTGTCAAATTTGATCAAAGGTTGGACCAAGTCCTCATGGACATATGTGTGGAAGGAGCTCAATGGAAAAGAGACTCAAAAGGCAAGCAGGTTCAATTAAGAAAACTGGACCTTAAGCCTGTTGCTAGAGGATGGTTGGAGTTCATCCAACGCTCCATCATCCCCACTAGCAACCGATCCGAAGTAACTGTAGATCGGGCCATCATGATCCATAGCATCATGATTGGAGAGGAAATAGAAGTTCATGAAGTTATCTCTCTTGAATTCTACAAAGTAGCCGAAAAGTCCTCCACCATGGCAAGGCTAGCTTTTCCTCATCTTATTTGCCATCTATGCTACTCAGCTGGAGTTGTCATAGAAGGAGACATCCTCATTGAAAAGGACAAGCCCATCACTAAGAAGAGGATGGAGCAAACAAGAGAGGCCATCCATGGATCTCAAGAGACGCATGAGGAAGCTCATCATCAAGAAATCCCTGAGATGCCTCAAGGGATGCACTTTCCTCCAAATAATTATCAGGAACAACTCAACACTTCTCTAGAAGGATTGAGTCATAACATGAACCAATTAAGGGTGAAACACCAGGAGCACTCCATTATTCTCAATGAGATTAGAGAAGATCAAAGAGCTATGAGGGAGGAGCAACAAAGGCAAGGAAGAGACATAGAGGAGCTCAAAGACGCCATTGGTCCTTCAAGGAGAAGGCGCCACCATCACTAAGGTGGACTCATTCCTTAACTTCCTTGTTCTTATCTCTCTGTTTTTCAGTTTTTAAGCTTCATGTTTATCTATGTTTGTGTCTTTACTACATGATCTTTAGTGTCTAGTGTCTATGTCTTAAGGCTATGAATAATTCCATGAATCCTTCACCTCTCTTAAATGAAAAATGTTTTAATACAAAAGAACAAGAAGTACATGAGTTTCGAATTCATCCTTGAAATTAGTTTAATTATATTGATGTGGTGACAATACTTTTTGTTTTCTGAATGAATGCTTAAACAGTGCATATTTTTTTATCTTATTGTTTATGAATGTTAAAATTGTTGGCTCTTGAAAGAATGATGAACAAGAGAAATGTTATTGATGATCTGAAAAATCATAAAATTGATTCTTGAAGCAAGAAAAAGCAGTGAATAACAAAAGCTTGCGAAAAAAAGTAGCGAAAAAAATATAAAAGAAAAAGAAAAAGCAAGCAGAAAAAGCCAATAGCGCTTAAAACCAAAAGGCAAGGGTAAAAAAGATCCAAGATTTTGAGCATCAATGGATAGGAGGGCCCAAGGAAATAAAATCCAGGCCTAAGCGGGTAAATCAAGCTGTCCCTAACCATGTACTTGTGGCATGCAGGTCCAAGTGAAAAGCTTGAGACTGAGTGGTTAAAGTCGTGATCCAAAGCAAAAAGAGTGTGCTTAAGAGCTCTGGAAACCTCTAACTGGGGACTTTAGCAAAGCTGAGTCACAATCTGAAAAGGTTCACCCAATCTTGTGTTTGTGGCATTTATGTATCCAGTGGTAATACTGGAAAACAAAGTGCTTAGGGCCACGGCCAAGACTCATAAAAGTAGCTGTGTTCAAGAATCAACATACTTAACTAGGAGAGTTAATAACACTATCTGAATTCTGAGTTCCTATAGACGCCAATCATTCTAAACTTCAAAGGATAAAGTGAGATGCCAAAACTGTTCAGAAGCAAAAAGCAACAAGTCCCGCTCATCTAATTAGAACTAATATTCATTGATGTTTTGAGATTTATATTATATTCTCTTCTTTTTATCCTAATTGATTTTCAGTTGCTTGGGGACAAGCAACAATTTAAGTTTGGTGTTGTGATGAGCGAATAATTTATACACTTTTTGGCATTGCTTTTAGGTAAATTCTAGTAGGATCTAGCTACTTTTAGGAATGTTTTCATTAGTTTTTATGCAAAATTCACATTTCTGGAATTTACTATGAGTTTGTGTGTTTTTCTATGATTTCAAGTATTTTCTGGCTGAAATTGAGGGACCTGAGCAAAAATCTGATAGGAGGCTGACAAAGGACTACTGATGCTGTTGGATTCTGACCTCCCTGCACTCGAAATGGATTTTTCTAGAGCTATAGAACTCCAAATGGCGCGCTCTCAATGGCGTTGGAAAGTAGACATCCAGAGCTTTCCAGAAATATATAATAGTCCATACTTTGTTTGAGTTTAGATGACACAAACTGGCATTCAACGCCAGTTCCATGTTGCATTCTGGAGTAAAACGCCAGAAACACGTCACAAACCAGAGTTAAACACAAAAAACACGTTACAACTTGGCGTTTAACTCCAAGAGAAGCCTCTGCACATGCAAAGCTCAAGCTCAGCCCAAGCACACACCAAAGTGGCCCCGAAAGTGGATTTCTGCACTTAGACTTATTTTTGTAAACCCTAGTGGCTAGTTTAGTATAAATAAAACTTTTTACTATTGTACTAGTGTCAGTCTTTGACCAGTTCCTTTTCCCTATTTTCGAATTCATATGCCATTTGAGGAGGCTGGCCATTCGGCCATGCCTGTACCATTATCACTTATGTATTTTCAACGGTGGAGTTTCTACACACCATAGATTAAGGTGTGGAGCTCTGCTGTACCTCGAAAATTAATGCAATTACTATTGTTCTTCTATTCGATTCAAGCTTATTCTTATTCTAAGATATTTGCTGCACTTCAACCTGATAGATATGATGATCCGTGACACTCATCATCATCCATCCTTATGAACGCATGCTTGACAACCAGTTCCGTTTTACCTTAGACCGAGTGTGTATCTCTTGGATTCCTTAATCAGAATCTTCGTGGTATAAGCTAGAACCCTTTGGCGGCCATTCTTGAGAATCCGGAAAGTCTAAACCTTGTCTGTGGTATTCCAAGTAGGATTCAGAGATTGAATGACTGTGACGAGCTTCAAACTCGCGATTGTTAGGCGTAGTGATAGACGTAAAAGAATCAATGGATTCTATTCCTACATGATCGAGAACCGACAAATGATTAGTCGTGCTGTGACAGAGCATTTGGACCATTTTCACTGAGAGGATGGGAAGTAGCCATTGACAATGGTGACGCCCTACATACAGCTTGCCAGGGAAAGGAGTATGAAGGATTGGAGGAAGGCAGTAGGAAAGCAAAGATTCAGAAGGGACAAAGCATCTCCATACACTTATCTGAAATTCCCACCAATGATTTACATAATTATCTCTATCTCTAATTTATGCTTTATTTATTTTATATTCAAAAACCATCATAACCATTAGAATCTGCCTAACTGAGATTTACAAGATGACCATAGCTTGCTCCATACCAACAATCTCCGTGGGATCGACCCTTACTCACGTAAGGTTTATTACTTGGAGGACCCAGTACACTTGCTGGTTAGTTGTCCGAAGTTGTGAAGAATGTGAGTGAACCATAGTAGTGTGCACCAAGTTTTTGGAGACATTGCTAAGAATTGTTCCAGTTATGAAGAGAGTAAATCACAATTTTGTCTATCAATAAGTTAAGTGAGCATAGTTGTTATTAATCCACAAGTCCTAACTAACTTAACAAATTAATTTGGTAAAAAGCTAGCGTTAGTGGAAACAATAACAAGTAACAACCCAAGAATTATCACTAAATGTTGGATATTATGGCTGTAGTAATCCACAAACTCATTTTTCCCAAGCCAAGGGGTGGAAATTACCCCATAATCAAAATTAGCATTTCATCAAATACGTAGAGGGCATAATTTTGTGAACTTTACATAATTTCATGAGTATTTTGCTAGAATTGCATGATAAATTGATGATGCATAATCTCATGACTTTGGCTAGAGCTTTGATGCACTTTAATTGCTTGATTTCAGGGCAAAGGAAGCAAGGAAGAACCACGTTAGTGTTCACGTTAACCTAGTTAACGTGACCACTAACGTGGAATGGTGAAAAGCTTGCAACGTTAATGAGAAAAGTGATCACCAATAACGCCTGCGAAGCCATCCATAGCTCACGTTACTTGCCACGTTAACTAAGTTAACGTGGTAGTTAACGTAGAAGAAAAAGATAAACTCCACGTTAAGAGAAAACGTGAACACCAATAACGTTTTCCTCCAACGTTAGTGGTAAAAGTGAACACCACTAACGTTGGAGAACTTGGCAATGATCCACATTAAGAGTCACGTTAACTTAGTTAACGTGAACTCTAACGTGGAAGAGAAAAACAAAAGCCAACGTTAGTGACACTCACTTTTGTCACTAACGTTGGACCAACTAACACCGCCTACGTTAACTTTCACGTTAAGACCATTAACGTAAAAGTTAACGTGGAGTTGAGATCAAGGAGCCAACGTTAGTGACACTCACTTTTGTCACTAACATTAGGAGATGGCATCACTACTACGTTAAGAGCCACGTTAACTTAGTTAACGTGAGTTCTAACGTAGAGAATTTGGGCATTTGGAGCGTTAGTGACAAAGGTGAGTGTCACTAATGCTCTCGAAGGTGAAACACACCCACGTTAAGAGTCACGTTAGCTATACTAACGTGAACTCTAACGTAGGAACAAAGGGCACTAAGCAACATTAATGGGAAAAGTGATTCCCATTAACGTTCGCGAAGAGGTATAAGCCAACGTTATTGGGAAAAGTGAGTCCCAATAACGTTGGCCAAAATTTGAGAAAGCAACGTTAGTGGTCACGTTAAGACCACTAACGTTAGATTTAACGTGGATATATGAGGTTGGAACGTTAGTGGAAAAAGTTAATGCCACTAACGTTCTCGAACCCACAATGGCATTCAACGTTAAATCTTACTAAATACCCAAGCCTAATTCATATTTCTCTGTAAGTTGGACCCACTAAAGATGAGAACTGCTTCAACTCAAGATCCAGAGCCCACATCCAAGACTTGAAGAACTCACTAGAAGATCAAGAGGAGTAGTATATATAGGAGTAGTTTTGAACTATAGAGAGGCTTGGCACTTTTGGGAACTACTCTCTATAGATTTACTTTTCTGCACTTTTAGCATGGATTCTTCTTTTCTGCCATTTTTCATTTCAAGAGCTATGAACAACTAAACCCCTTTCATTGGGTTAGGGAGCTCTGTTGTAATTTGATAGATCAATTATAGTTTTCATTCTTCTTCTTCTTTCTTTTCTCTTGATCTTACTAGAAAGCTTTCGATCTTAATTCAATTGGTTAGTTGTCTTGGAAAAGAAACTCTCCATAATTGGATCTCCTTTGAGCCTTGGAAAAGGGATGAGGAGATCATGCTAGAAATGCTTTCTCATGTTGGACCAAATTGGGGTTTGGGCGGATATAGTGACATGTAATCCTCCCAACACTTTGATTTGGAAATACATGTGGTATAATCAGTGACCACACTTCATCTCTTCCTATGAGCAATTAAATCAAGGAATTGGGCAATTGTTCAAGCTTAGAGAGATTGGATTGCCAAGGAATTGGGATCCAATCACTTAAGATTGCCTAGGAGATCAATGAATGCATTGATTGAGGAAGAGATGAGAATGAACTTGATCCGGAGAATGCAACATCTCCTAAACCCAATGATTTCCCCATTTCTGATCTTACCCATTTTCTTTACTTTCTGCCATTTAATTTCATGCTCATTACCTAAATCCCCATTTAAGATTCTGCACTTTAATTTCTGTTATTTAATTTCCAGTCATTTAAATTTCTGCATCTCAATCTAAATTCTGTTTAGCTCAACTAGCATATTCTTCTAACTAAAGTTGCTTGACCAATCAATCCTTGTGGGATTCGACCTCACTCTATTGTGAGTTTTACTTGACGACAATTCGGTATACTTGTCGAAGGGAAATTTGTTAAGAGACAAGTTTTGATGCATCAAGTTTATGGTGCCGTTGCCGGGGATTGATTTTGAATCAACAATGATTAAGTTTGAAGATCACTAGATTGAGCATTTTTCTTTTTGTTTATTTGATTCAGTCAATTTTCTTTAGCTTGATTTAATTTCTTCCTCATCCCCTGCACCCTCTTTAATTTTTCGTTCTTTCTTTCCTTGATTACAATTCTGCTCACTAACCCACTAACTGTTTGATAATTTGCATCACTCACACTAATAATTACTCTAACTAGAATAGTTTCTTCATTTTATCTCTTGTTTTGCAATCTATCTGTTGTATGACAGGGAAAAGAGAAGGAGTTTCAACATCCTTTGATTCAGAACCTGAAAGGACCCTTTGGAGACTAAGAAGGGAAGCAAGAGGGAAAAGAATTATTGGTGCTGAGGAAGAAGAAGAAGAGTACTTTGAACCCAATATGGAAGAGAATTCGGAGAACAATCATGAAGAAGCTCATAATCATGCCAGAGAAGGCCATGCAAGCCGTGCTGGGCAAGAAAGGAGATTTTAGGCTCCTATATCAATCCTAATCCAGGAAACTGTGGGAGCAACATTCAGAATCCCACTATACATGCCAACAATTTCGAACTAAAACCCCAGCTCATCACTCTTGTTCAGAATAATTGTTCATTTGGAGGAAGTGCTCAAGAAGATCCTAATCTACATTTAACCACCTTCCTGAGGATTTGTGACACTGTGAAGTCCAATGGAGTCCATCCAGATGTCTATAGGTTGCTCTTGTTCCCTTTTTCACTCAGGGACAAGGCATCCAAATGGCTTGAATCCTTCCCAAAGGAAAGCTTAACAAATTGGGAAGAAGTGGTGAATAAGTTTTTGGCAAGATTTTACCCTCCTCAAAGGATCAACAGGCTAAGAGCTGAGGTGCAAACTTTCAGGCAACAAGATGGTGAGACACTTTATGAAGCATGGGAGAGATTCAAAGACCTAACAAGAAGATGCCTACCAGAGATGTTCAATGAGTGGGTTCAACTTCACATCTTCTATGAAGGTCTTTCCTATGAGTCAAGGAAGGCTATGGATCATTCATCAGGAGGCTCTCTAAACAAGAAGAAAACCATTGAAGAAGCCATAGATTTCATTGAAATAGTTGCTGAAAATGACTACTTTTATGCCTCCGAAAGAAGTAACACCAGAGGAGTAATGGAGCTGAACCACATGGATGCATTGTTAGCTCAAAATAAGATGATCACCAAGCAGCTAGCAGATCTTACCAATAAGGTGGAAGAGAACCAAGTTGCAGCAGCCATCACCTCATCATCAGCTCAAGAAGGAGTAAACATAGGAGAAGAAGGTGACTGGGAGCAAGCCAACTACTCACCTAGACAAGTCCATGATCCATACTCCAAAACTTACAACTCTGGATGGAGAAATCACCCCAACTTTGGATGGAGAAACCAACAAGACCAAGGACAAGATCAGAGACGCCACAACCTCAACTCCAACAACAATGCAACTCATCAAAACACCTCACAGAGATATTACCAACATCCATCTAACCAACCTTCTCAACCACCCAATCTCAACCCACCATCATCAACCGATGATAGGATCTCAAAGATTGAGGCTCTACTTGAAAACTTATGCAGAGAAGTCCAAGACAACAAAGTGTTTAAAGAAGAAGTGCGAGCCAATATCAAGAACCAAGGAGAAACATCAAGAGATTGGAGTCCCAAGTAGGGTATCTATCTCAACAAATTCCCAAACCCACTGATGGATTCCCTAGTGATACAGAGAAGAATCCAAGAGGAGAAACAAAGAAAGTAAGATGGGAAGAATGCAAAATGATAACCACAAGTGATAAGGGGAGTATGAATGGAGTAGAACACCTCTAAAATAATCAAAAGGAAAGCCAGGAGGAAAGAAGCTATACACCCCAACCTACACCCAAGGAAGAGCTGAAGAAGAAGGAGGTATTAAACCCATATGCACCTTTTCCCCACAGGCTTAAAGGTGGTGTAGCAGGGAGAATGTATTCAAGGTTCCTTGATATGTTTGCATCTCTTGATGTAAATATACCATTCATTAAAGCCCTCCAGCAAATGCCTTTCTACATCAAGTACATAAAGGAGCTACTAGCCAGAAAAAGTCCATTGAAGGGAGGACAAACAATAAAGATGAACAGAGATTGCAGTGCTCTCATTCAACCAGGGCCACCCGCAAAGAAGGAGGATCCAGGGAGTTTCCACATTCCTTGTGCCATAGGAGAAATAATGATTGACAAAGGGCTTTGTGACTTGGGAGCAAGCATCAACTTAATACCTCTCTCCCTCATGAAGAAACTCCAAATCAATGAACTAACTCCTACTGATGTAATTATCAGATTGGCTGACAAAACTAAAAAACAAGCAATAGGAGTGGTTGAAAATGTGCTTCTGAAGGTTGGGATCTACTATCTTCCCACAGATTTTGTTGTTCTGGAAATGGATGAGAATCCTATTTACCCCATCATTCTGGAAAGACCATTCCTAGCCACAGCCAGAGCACTCATAGATGTAGAGCGAGGAGAGCTAGTCTGAGAATACATGATGAGCAGCTCACTTTTAATGTTTTCAACCTCTCGCAAGAATCAAGTCAAGAGAACAAAGAATCAAGAGAAGAGCAGAATGAAGCACTGATGCAAGAAACAAGCAGTGAAGCACAAACAACACAATTGGAAACCCCATTGGTTGGGAAGCCATGTATTCAAGAAGAACCTCATCTCAAGGTAACTCAAGGGGAGTTAAGCCCACCGAAATCATGCAAAGCTAGCAACAAGGAGTCCTTAGAGAAGGAGTCTATAGAAAACAAGACAACATCAATGGAAACAAGGAAGAAAGTACCCAGAAAATAGAGAAACAAGAAGATCCCTACAGAGGATTTCTCCCCAGGAGATGAACTTCTCAACAAATCCACTGGAGACAAACACACTGCAAGAGGGGAGGATTTCAAGCAACACCAACCACCCTGACAAGGGTCAACCGTCAAGCTAATGACGTTAAAGAAGCGCTTCACGGGAGGCAACCCATGATTCTTATCTCTTCTTTTAAATTCTTCAGTGTTAGTAATAAAGTAAGATCATGAATTTCAAAACAACTTTGACAAACATTTAACAAAATTCTTATATGCAACATATAGTGAACAACAAGTTTGGTGTATTTTGTTAGTTAGCTCACACTTTAAATTTTCCCACCACAAATTTCAACTAAACCGTTTGCAATTTCTTCTTCATGTATAGGGAACCAAAAAGGACATTGATGGTACTTGATGGGGCAATTGAAGAAGGGAGATTCGGCCACTATACTAAGAGAATTTCACACTTGTCTTCATGGGGAATGTCCTTGGAAGTGTTGCCATGCAACATTGGGAGTGGACAATCTTGAAGACCGAACCAAGACCCCCATAAAGGAGGTGATCCTTGTGCTCATTCAATCCCAAAACCCCAACCGTCCACTATCAATCCACACCCTTCAATCAATTGCCATCTTCCTATATAAACCCCTTCACACAACCTCTCCGTACACACTTCAAATTCTCACCCTTCCCACTCCCTCCTTTCGGGCATATCCTCCACCAAAGGCTTCACATACACCCTCCTAGCCATCTTGAGAATAGCCAACACATCAACAATCTTGCATGGCATCATCAAGCTCCAAGAGACAAAAGGGGAAGGAACCCATAGAGCATCCTCCTTTTGATGAACGGCGATTTAAAACCTTTCATCATGCACTCCAGTATGGGTGGATGACTGAGAAAGAAATCATTTATGAACTGGGCTTTCAAGTCACAAAAGCCGAGTGTCCAGAAATCACAAAGAAGGTGGAACAAGGCCGATGGGAGCTCCTTACCGATCTGATCACAAGGGTGAATGCAACTCTAGTAAGAGAGTTCTATGCAAATACAGTTAGACAGGACAAGGCGGATGACTCATACACAAGTTTTGTGAGAGGGGTCATTAGTGGATTTTAGTCCCATGACTATCATGAGAGTGCTGAAATTGAGAAGCATACCCTTTGAAGAGGAGAGCTATCACTCGAGAATGGACAAAAACCCCAATTATAACCAGATTATACAGGATATATGTGTGCAAGGAGCAGATTGGGAAAGAGGCCCCAAGAGGAAGCCCAAATTTATAAAAAGAGGATACCTCCTCCCTGAGGCCAAAGGTTGGTTCGAAATTATAAGGAGATCCATCCTCCCAGCCGGAAACAACTCAGAAGTAAACCTCAAGAGAGCAACGATGGTGCAATGTCTAATGAAGGGAGGAGAGATCAAGGCTCATGAACTCATAGCCCAAGGCATTCGGAAGCTTGCTGAGAAGAGTGATTCTGGAGGAAAGTTGGGTTATCCCAGCACTATTTTTCGTCTTTGCAACTTGGCTAGGGTGATATTTGAGGATGAAAACCCCGAGTGGATAAAGGTTGGTATGCCAATCACTTATCGTCGGATGCATGCTGCTACAGCTCCAATACAGCCACGAAGGGTACGAAAGAGGCCAGCTCATCAAGCTGAAGAAGAACAACATCCACAGGAGCAAACTTCAGCCACCTTAAGCATGCACCAATTGCAAGAGGCTATTAATACCTTATCTAGGCAATGCATGGAAAATCAAGGGGCACAAAGGGAGTTTCAATTGCAATTAATAGACCACCAAAAAGGATCACTCTCTAGATGGATGAATCAGCAAAAGGAGTGGCAAAAACAACTGATGGACCAGCAAATAGAACAAGGGAGACAATGGAGTGAATCATTCCATAACCTGAATCAGAAGCAAGATCAACAACAAGAAGCCATCCAAAGGTTAACCAACATCCAAGCACATCAAGGTGCACACATCCATGAGATGCATCGGAAACAGAGAGAACAAGCAGATCTTTTCGATGAATACAGAGCATTTTCGGAAGGTGTCTACATGAGTGAGACTGGGTATCATGTGAATACCCAAGCCAGGCTTGGGTACTTAGTCAAACAGTTGCCTGTTTTGCATCCTGGGATAACAAAATATGAAGATATAAAGGATGAGTTAGCATGAGTAGAGCGCTGACAAACCCCAATTTGACGGTTTGTTTTGTATTGAATTTAGAGTATTTTTGATAACCTTTTGTCACATTTAGCCTATGAATTAGCATGGTTTTGTCATCTCTTCCATATTCGTGCTTAAGTGTAAAACATGCTTTTTGAACCTTATTTTTGATGAATTCTAGTTTCTCTTTGATTCCATAAGATGCCTTGATGTGTTTGCTAGTAATTACAGGATTGAAATAGGCTAGGCATGGATCAAAGGAAGCAAGGAAGGAAGCATGCAAGTGGAGAGAAGCACAAAAAGCCAAAGAGTTGATCTCGGCCAAGCACGCGCACGCGCACAAGGTCGCACGCGCACAAGGCGATCGCGCGCACATTGCGAAACAGGCCAAGGACGCGCACGCGTACCGTGCGCGCACGCGCCGATGATGGCACATGACCTCACTAAAGCAACACGTGCCTGGCGATTTTGGAAGGTTTCAGCAACCAACTTTGGCGCCAAAATGCATATAAGAGCCAAGGATTGAAGGGGGATGGACATTCATTCACACATTGACACACACTCACTAGTTTTTAGTTTTTAGTTTTAGTTTTTAGAGAGAGAAATTTTCACTTCTCTCTAAATTAGAATTAGAATTAGGATTAGGTTTAGGTTAACCTCTCTTCTTAGATCTAGGGTTAATTCATACTTTGATTCAATCTACCTTTATCAATTCTCAATCTTCTCATCTCTCTCTTTCTAGTTATGTACTTTTATAATTGTAATTCTTCATTTTGTTTTGGATAGATTGTTGTTCTTTAGTTTCATTTCAATAATGCAATTTGAGGTAATTCATGATAATTGTGATTTTC
>NC_029774.3:46119364-46131278 GCF_000817695.3 Arachis duranensis
AAAATCTTAAAAACCCCAAATATAACTCACAACCAATAACAAGACACTTTATTGTAAATCCTAGGGAGAACGACCCGAGGTTTAAATACTTCGGTTTATAGATTTTAGGGGTTTGTACTTGTGACAAACAAATTTTTGTATGAAAGGATTATTGTTGGTTTAGAGACTATACTTCGACGAGATTTCATTTGTGAAATTCTAAACCGTCAAAAATCTAATCGTCAAAATGGCGCCGTTGCCGGGGAATTGCAATGGTGTTATGTTATTGGTTATTGTATATATGTGAATATTGTGAATAGCTTGATTTTTTTTGGATTACGTGCTAGTTAGGACTTTGTTTCATTATTTCTTAGTAGTTTTTGTTTTTATTTTCTCTTTTCACCATGAATTCTCATTTTGGCTATGAGTGTGATTACAACTATGTTGTAGGTGATGAGAACTTCAATGAAGAGATGCATCAAGGATGGGACAATCAATGGTGGGAGGAGCCATATGCATATGATCAATCTTCATGGCAACAACCTCCACCAATGTACTATGAAGAAGAGCCATCCTATGATGCATATCAACCCAATGGCTATGGTGAATCGCCTTGTGACTTTCAAGAACCACCACCATATGCCTATGAATCTCATCCACAACATGAACCTCAACCATTCTCACAAGCCTCTCCATACCAAGCACCTTCCCATAATCCATATCCACCATTTGACCAATCACCCATACCATATTCTTATGACCTTTATGAGCAAGAACCTATAGAACCACCACAACCCTATCATGATTACTACCATGAACCACCTCAATACTCACCATCTCCATCCCCTTACCAAGAAGAATCACCTTCCTATTATGAACCCTCTCTCCAAAATGATGAACCTTCCTACCCACCACAAACCCCAATAGACGATCCTCTCACTTTGTTACTTCAAGGACAAGAAGCCATGAAACGGGATACACTTGAGTTTGTAACCAACTTGACCAAGGTAGTGTCCACCTTAGCCTACCAATGTTTGAATGCTCAAGGTACTTCCATGATCCCATGTGAAAAGTCAAAAGAAGAGCAAAGCATGAAGGAGAAATTGGAAAATCCGGTGGAAAAGGAGGAGTCAAATTTTGTGTTGGAACAATTGGAGGAGCCTATGATCATCGAAGAAAGGGAAGAAGTGGTAGAAGATTTAGGAGATATTGAAAGTCCATGGGAATATAGCATCATGGAGCACTTTCCCAAGAAGCTTGATATTGATGTTGAGGAGGGTGCGCAACCTCCAAAGCATATCATCATTGAAGACTTGGAAGAAGCTTATCAAGAGATGGATTTAATCATGGATGAATTCCTCTCTACAATCGAATCCTCTCCCATTGGACATGAAGTTGAAGTTATAGAAGAATGTGTACAACCTCCCAAGGATAACGAAAATGACATGGTGTATATCGAAATTGAAGAATATGAAGAGGTTGATCAAGAGATGAATTCATTCATCAATGAATTCCTATCTAAAGTTGAATCACCTCCCATTACACAATATGTCAACACCAAGCCATGTAACAAAGGGGAAAAGGTTGAAATTGAAGAAGCTTGTGAAGAGGTGGAAACAATCAACGAAGAGCACAAGGAAGTGGACCTTGCATTGTCTAAGTGTGGGGAAGCCTCCCTTCCCAAGTTACCATCTAATACAACAATTAAGTGGGTAAAACTCTTATCCCTAAGCTTTAATTTCTCACTTGAATATGGTTTAATTGAAAATGATGGTCAACTTAGAACTCTTTGTGGAATTAAAAGTAAGAATGAGTTGTGTAGTGGTTGGAAAGTAGGTGTTAAGCTCATTAAGATCAAGACCTCAAGGTATAGTGATGATGTTGGGACAAGGATCACCTTGTATGGATCTAGAAAGAAGCATTGGTGGAGTAAAGAGAATTCTGTGTGTCCACCACATTTATGTCAACCACCCATCCGACGAAGTCATGGAACTCAACCAACGGATGGATGCGAAAATAAGATATGGGATCCCGGTTCGCTATGTGAAGACCGAATATGGGGATTCGTATTTTGGGTAGAACTCTACCCAAGCTTAATAAAAATGGTTGGAAATTCTGTCAACCAATTGAGAAGCAAAGATCCCTGGAGATTCAAGGATGAGTACAAACATAAGCCACCATGACAACAAGCCTCTCAAATGTCCAACTTAAGGACTTAAACTAAAAGTGCTAGGTGGGAGACACCCCACCATGGTAAAATCTTTTACATTTACTTAATAAGTGATTTGAGTTATCATTGTAGGTAGATGTTTCATACAATTTGTTTGTACAACTTAATTGTTAGCTTAGTCACATGCATGTTGTATTTAGTAGTAGATGAATAATATCAAAAAAATTGCATTTTTGGGAATTGTATGATAGTTGAGTGAATAAGAGCTGTGAACACTAAAGGGGAGCACCCAGCAATTTGCTTTCTGAAAAAAAAAAGGGTGGACGCGAGCGCACCACGTACGCGCACGCGTCCCTGCATAGATGCACCACGAACCACACTCCCGAGAGTTGGGCCTCCCCTGGGCAAACATTATGCCTTGAGCCCAACACAACCCACGCTCCACGCGGACGCGCACAACGTGCGTGCGCGCCATTTTTAAGAACATGGACATTCACGCGGACGCGCACATGCCGCATTCGCGCCGAATTGCTGCTGCAATTGATTGAGCCAAACCCCAGAGAGTTGAGCCGATTTGAGGCTAGCTTTAGGCCCCAAGCCCAACTCGATCTGCGCGAGCGCACGCATTGCGCCAACGCGCCATTTCAGAACTTGACAATGTACGCGGAAGCGCACTTGCCGCGCGCGCGCCCTTACGTGCTGCCACCAATCTAGGCCTCTAACCCGAGAGTTAGGCGTGCCCCAAGCCCCTCCTAAGCCTCAGGCCCAATCTAATGTATGCGAGCGCGCACTGTACGCGCACGCGCCCTTACCTATTATGCCATCCATGCTAGAGCGCACTGCGCGCTCACGCGTGGATCTCCAATTTTTCTCACTTCGCGCGGACGCGTGCATGCCGCGTGCGCGCCGATCTGATTGCGCGACTTCCAGGCCATTCTCCAGAGAGTTAGGCCTGGGTTGGGCCAACTCTATGCCTCTAGCTCAACCCCATGCGCTCGTGCGCGCATTGTACGCGCACGCGTCCCCTCCTATTTCGCTCATCCACGCTTAAGCGCACTGTACGCGCACGCGTAGGTCCCAAGTTTCATCAAGGGACGCGGACGCGCAACGTGCGCGCGCGCGCCGATTCAAAAATTAGGATAACCCTAATGCGCGACGCATACTGCGCAGTCGCGCACCTCACCTTCCCCAACCTCCATTTCCATTTCCTTTCTCCCTCAACCTCCATAATCACCGCTGCTCCACTAGCCACCACCGCCGGTCAACCTCCTTTCTTCTTCCCTTTCTCTCGTTTATCACCACTCACTCTCGCCCTTTCTCTCACTTGCCCACTCCGCCTCTAACTCTCCTCCTCTTTCTTCCGCCGCCGACAGCCACCACTGCCGCCGTCCCACCATCGCTGCCAGCAGTAACCCTCGGCGCCCCTCTTCTCTCTCTTCTTCGCACGCACTCCACCCATCCCTCCAAACGCCACCGCAACCATCCACTCTTCCGGCCACCGTCCCCGGCGGTGCAGCTCCTGGCCCTACTGTTCCTATTTCCCATTCCATTATTAGTCCCGGCTCCCAGGTTCCTGCTCCAATTCCGTTATTTCTCTGTTTTTCCTTTTTACCGTTTGTTTTGATTAATTACTGTATCACTTGTTGATTAGTTTACATTCAAATTTTGTATGTCAGAATTAGTTAGAAATAACTGCGGTTAGGTAGCTAGGGCTGGATAGAGGATTCTAGGCTTGATAAGTGCTCCGTTTGTGCTTAATTTGCTGTCTGCTAGTTGGATGTTGTATGCTGATTTTTGGAATGATTTTGTGCATTTCATGTGCCTGAATACTATACCATTGTTGCTGTACTTACTTGATGTTGTTTTCTATGCTAATTATGATAATTTGCTATCTGGGAACGTCCAATTTTAAGCCGGAATGCTGCCCGATTTTCAAGGAAATTAGTTTCTTTTGGTCTTCATTTTAACTTTGGGCAACTTTCCGTTTTCCTTTTAACTTCCCGGATTTGCACAATCATTGTGAACATGAGCCATATCTTTTCTTTTCATTATGAATAAATATCATCATATCACTAATCCATTTTTTTTAACGCACTAATTTCTTTAACCATCTAACTTCCGCTTACCTTTAACTCCTCTTAACAATTCTTTCAAAAATATGATAATATTCTAGCATTTTTGAATATGAGTTGTTGATTTTGCTGAAACTTGCTTTCTTGGTTTATTAGTTCACTTTTGCATATTCTTTGCAACATCATGATTGTTTTTGTTAATTGTATCCTGAACATGCCTCCTTTGCTATGTGCTAAATGTTTTATATATCCTATCATATTTTTCAGGATGTCGGACAAAGGCAAAGCCATAGCCACTACCTCCAAAAAGAGAAAACACTCTACCCCTTCTATTCCTTCCATCTATAAGAATTATGCCAAGAACCCATTGAATGATGTGGACAAGGAAAATCAGCAGTTACCTTCTACCAATCCAGACAAATTCCCTAATCTCTACTGTGAGCTCCGGTTTTCTAAATATCGAACTACAAAGCTGAACATTGAGAAAAAGTTGCTCCTCCCGACTGATGTGAGACGGTCTATTACCGGTCAGATCCTTGAGTTGGGTATTCACTTTGTTGACCGGGATTTGGGGGATATCAATGTATCTTGGGTGAAGGAATTTTACTGCAACTTCTTCCGTCCGACATTGGATTCGGTCCAGGTGAGGGGTAGGGAGATTATGATTACTGAGACTGCTATTGAGGAGGCGTTACAGTGCCGGCATGTCCCTGATAAGCTATGTGCCCACCAGCAGGCTGAGTTGGCCATACACAGCATGACCTTCGATTATGAGGCACTCAGGACTGTCATTGGGTTACCAGATGCCACATGGGTTATGGATGCGAACAATACCAAGCCGAAAGGGATGCTCTTTACTCATCTGACTCGTGAGGCCAGGACTTGGCAGATGATATTCGCTTGCTATGTCCTACCCACCACCCACTTCTCTGAGATTCCTATGGAGATGCTTCTACTTATTGGGTGTGTTATGGAGGGGAAGGAGGTCTCCTTCCCTAGGCTTATCAGACAGTGCATGTGGCGGGCGCATATTCGTGGCCTACTCCCATTTCCTACATTGGTCATGAGTATGGCGGCCCTAGCTGAGGTTCCATGGCTGGATGATGATGTGCGACCACCACCCCCTGATGCTGATGACAGGGAGGTTACTATCCCCTGGGGTGGTTGGGTGCACGAGAAGCCACCTGCTAGACGCCACTCTCGGGCTAGAGCTGTCATCGGGACACCTTCACCGTCAGCCCCTACAGCTGCCCCATCATCCTCCACAGCTGCAGCCCCTTCATCATCTACAGATCCACCAGCAGCCCCTGAGCCTACTTATCTCCTGGTCCAGCGTCTTTTCCGATTCTTAGAGCGCGAGCGACGCCATGTCAAACGCCGTTTGGATCAGATGGACCAGGCACTGATTTCCTTGGGTGCTGAGCTACCTCCGCTCCCTGATTCTCCGGCCTCCGATGAGCAGGATCATCAGGAGGAGGAGGCGGAGGCACCGATTTAGCAGGATGCCCCTGACATTACAGAGCCACCACAGACTCACGAGGATCCGGTCCCACGGCCACAGCCAGAGCCTATCGTTGTACCTCCCACTGATCCTCCGGTTTAGCATCGAGGACGATGCTTGGTTTTAAGTGTGGGGAGGGCACCGGTAGCATCATTTGGGAACCGGTGAATTTTTCGGCCTAGTTATCTTATTTTGCACATTTTTGTATATATTTTGATGCATTTCTAGTTTGCTTTGGACACTTTTTATTGCTTATTTTGGATTTTAGATATTTTGATGCTCTTGGATATTTTTAGATGTTTTGGATGATAGATTCCGTACTTTTAGTTACTTTTAGTTGGATTTTTCTTTATACATTTTTGCTTATCTTTACTTCTAGTTGTGGTTGTGATTAGAAATCATACTTGAATTGCAAATATTTAGTTACCCTTTTCTTTTGCATAAGAAATTGGTTTTAAGTGAAAAAGAAAGGGTGAACTAAGAAAATTTTTGAATTTTTTAATCACAACAATGCTTAGTCAAACATTGAAATTTTCCAAGGAGTTTAAATATAGGGCATTGACCCAATTGATTGAAAGAAAATTTTGGTGAAACTTGCTTGAATTTCATACTTTGTGAGGCACGTATTGAATTAAGAACACAAGCTTGTGAGACTTGAGCCTATTGATGTGGTTACATTTTATAACCACTTATTTTCCATTCTTGTGTGAAATTGTTCTCTTTCTATGATTGTAATCCTTGATTTGCTTGATTTTATATGTCCATTTATTTCTTGTATTTATACATTTGTATGATTGAGGCCATCATTTCATTAGCTCACTTACCCAAATAGCCAACCTTTTACTCTCCATTGTTAGCCAATTTTGAGCCTATGCTTAACCAACTTATTCTCAATTTAGCACATTACAAGCCCAAGGCGGAAAACTAATAAAAGTCCTTGTTTGGATCTTTGATTAGCCTAGGCTAGTGAGAGTGTTTATTATTCAAAGTTGGTGAGGCTTGGGAACATTGGATGGGATAAAAGGGGTAGTACATTTTCATGTCTAGAAATTGGGTACATACTCATGTATTGATTAAATGAATAGACCTTATGCATTGATGTTCTTGTATATAGTTTGACAAAAGAAAAAGAAATGAAAAAAAAAGAGAAATAAAAGTGAAACTGAGAAAAACAAAAGAAAAGAAAAGAAAACAATTGTATATGAAAAAAAAAAGAAAAAAAATAAATAATAAAGAGGGGACAAAATGCCCCAAAGTGAGTTCAATAAAAGAGAATCAATGCTTAAGTGTTATGAATCAAATAAGGATGCATGAATATGTAAGAAAAAGTGAAGAATGGGTAGTTAGAGTAGTTTGAACTTGTATAGGTCATTATATAGTTAGGTGGGGAAGTCTATGCTAATCAAATATTCAAATCTTAGTCCACTTAGCCATAAATGATCCTACCTTGATCCTAACCCCATTACAACCTAAGTGAAAGACCTCATGATGAATGTATGCATGCATTGAATAAATGTTGATTGTTAGAAGAAAATCAAATTTTGGAAAGCTTGATTAGAAGAGAATTGAGTGAATAGAGCGGATACACACATCCGGTGAGGGTTCAAAAGTTCAATCACATGTGTTCACCCATAGTATTGATATTCTTGCAAGTTTAAATTCCTTTTGATAATTCAATACAATTGTGGTTTGGAATTAATTCCTATTGCCTAGCCCTTGTGCTTACACATGCTCTCTTGGCAATTTGCTATGTTTGAATTAAGCATTTGCATTTATTTTAGGTAATTGCATTTAGATAGGATTCATATAGTTTAGTTGCATTCAATAAATGTCATAACCCTTAGTTCCTTCTTATTCTAGCATGAGGACATGCTAAGGTTTAAGTGTGGGGAGGTTGACAAACCCCAATTTGACGGTTTGTTTTGTATTGAATTTAGAGTATTTTTGATAACCTTTTGTCACATTTAGCCTATGAATTAGCATGGTTTTGTCATCTCTTCCATATTCGTGCTTAAGTGTAAAAACATGCTTTTTGAACCTTATTTTTGATGAATTCTAGTTTCTCTTTGATTCCATAAGATGCCTTGATGTGTTTGCTAGTAATTACAGGATTGAAATAGGCTAGGCATGGATCAAAGGAAGCAAGGAATGAAGCATGCAAGTGGAAAGAAGCACAAAAAGCCAAAGAGTTGATCTCGGCCAAGCACACGCACGCGCACAAGGCGCACAAGGCGCTCGCGCGCACATTGCGGAACAGGCCAAGGACGCGCACGCGTACCATGCGCGCACGCGCCGATGATGGCACATGACCTCACTAAAGCAACACGTGCCTGGCGATTTTGGAAGGTTTCAGCAACCAACTTTGGCGCCAAAATGCATATAAGAGCCAAGGATTGAAGGTGGATGGACATTCATTCACACATTGACACACACTCACTAGTTTTAGTTTTTAGTTTTAGTTTTTAGAGAGAGAAATTCTCACTTCTCTCTAGAATTAGAATTAGAATTAGGATTAGGTTTAGGTTAACCTCTCTTCTTAGATCTAGGGTTAATTCATACTTTGATTCAATCTACCTTTATCAATTCTCAATCTTCTCATCTCTCTCTTTCTAGTTATGTGCTTTTATAATGGTAATTCTTCATTTTGTTTTGGATAGATTGTTGTTCTTTAGTTTCATTTCAATAATGCAATTTGAGGTAATTCATGATAATTGTGGTTTCCTTGATTGTTGTTGTTAATTCTTTGCAATAACGATTCATCCACTTGACTTTCCTCCATGGTTAGAGGTTAACTAAGTGGGAGTAATGGATAATTTGTTATCACAATTGAGGAGGATAACAAGGATAGGACTTCTAATTCTCATATCTTGCCAAGAGCTTTATTAGTTGTTAGGTTATTTCCCTTGCCATTTATAATTCTTGTCTATAATCTCAAAAACCCCAAAATAACTCACAACCAATAACAAGACACTTTATTGTAAATCCTAGGGAGAACGACCCGAGGTTTAAATACTTCGGTTTATAGATTTTAGGGGTTTGTACTTGTGACAAACAAATTTTTGTATGAAAGGATTATTGTTGGTTTAGAGACTATACTTCGACGAGATTTCATTTGTGAAATTCTAAACCGTCAAAAATCTAATCGTCAAGCGCGAAAGGGTAGAACAAAGTCATGAATCAGTAAAGAAGGCACTGGAGGATTGGAAGATAGCCAGAATGAATCGAATGAGAGGAAGCACAAGTGGACAAAGTAAACTTAAAGAGGGCAAGGAAGCAGAAGAACATGAGCAGGCTAACAAGTGAAAGGTGGTGAAGTTCCCTCTTAGTTTACCATTTTCAAAGCGTTAAATAAGGAAAATCATGTATGAAATAGAACATGCTTCCATAAGTAATTTAGGACTTTCAATTCTGCATCTAAGTTGTGTTGCTTAGGTTAAATGTGCTAGCTTAAGGTCTTGAGTGTTCACTTTCATCTTTCTTACTTGTATGCTTGTCTCTTTAAGTTAATCAAAAAGAAAATGTTATGAAAAGAACAAGAATGGGGTCATTTTATGAAGTGAATTCTGAATGTTTGTGGTAGGATGATTAGTAAGCTAAGTTGGTTCACCAAGTAAGGAAAGAAAGCAACTATCTATCCTAAGTCTTATGTTTGAAACACATCCTTTGAGACTAACTAAACAATAAAATCCCAATAAGAAAAGAGAAAGAGCAATAAAAGTGAAAAAAAAAGAAACACAATAAGAAAAGAAACAATACTAGGCACCAAGGGTTTCAAAATTGAGGCATATGTCTGTGGTGTTTATGTACAAGGGATATACTTGGATGAATAAGCTCTTAGGGGTGCCTTATCACTTGGTAACTTGGATTAACTAATCTGGGATTATCAGCTGAAAGTCCACTATCAAGAGTAACCTTTGCTATAGAACACTTAGTAACCCAAAGAGGTGCTGGACACCAAGGTCTCAAGAAAGGAAAATAACAAACCATGTGCCTGTGGTGTGTATGTATGACGGAAATAGACTTGAAAGAGTAAGTCCTTAGGGATGTCTTAACATCTAGCACCTTAAAACCAACTGGTTTGGGAGTGTTGGCTGAAAGCTTATCATAAAGAGTCGCCCTCTTACAAAGCACTTAGCAAAAAGAAAAATAAACTTTGAAAAAAAAAGAGAAGAGAAGGATCAATAAGAAAGAAGCCTCAAGGGATGCAATCAAGAGAGTGACTAAGGATTTGATAAAGGCTTGAAACCTAAAGGGAAAGAACCTAAGTTGCTATGCATGAAACCCCATAAACCAGGAATGCTACTTTTATTTTATCTTCTTATTCTTTCATTTCATTTTTCTTATGCTTCAGTACTTGCTTAAGGACAAGCAAGCTTTAAGTTTGGTGTTGTGATGCCAGGGCATCTAGGCCAGTTTCACTGACCTTTCCTTTACTGTTTTAGGGTAGTTTCATGCATTTTCTTAGTAAATAAGGCAAGTTTTGGATGAAATTACACTTACACCTTGATTCAAGTAACTTTTGTGAACTTTGCATAATTTCATGAGTATTTTGCTATGTGAACTTTGCATGATTTCATGAGAATTTTGCTAGAATTTCATGATAAATTGATGATGCATAATCTCATGACTTTGGCTAGAGCTTTGATGCACTTTAATTGCTTGATTTCAGGGCAAAGGAAGCAAGGAAGAACCACGTTAGTATTCACGTTAACCTAGTTAACGTGAACACTAACGTGGAATGCTGAAAAGCTTGCAACGTTAATGAGAAAAGTGATCACCAATAACGCCTGTGAAGCCATCCATAGTTCACGTTACTTGCCACGTTAACTAAGTTAACGTGGTAGTTAACGTAGAAGAAAAAGAGAAACTCCACATTAAGAGAAAACGTGAACACCAATAACGTTTTCCTCCAACGTTTGTGGTAAAAGTGAACACTACTAACGTTGGAGAACTTGGCAATGATCCACGTTAAGAGTCACGTTAACTTAGTTAACGTGAACTCTAACGTGGAAGAGAAAAACAAAAGCCAACGTTAGTGACACTCACTTTTGTCACTAACGTTGGACCAACTAACACTGCCTACGTTAACTTTCATGTTAAGACCATTAATGTGAAAGTTAACGTGGAGTTGAGATCAAGGAGCCAACGTTAGTGACACTCACTTTTGTCACTAACGTTGGGAGATGGCATCACTACTACGTTAAGAGCCACGTTAACTTAGTTAACGTGAGTTCTAACGTAGAGAATTTGGGCATTTGGAGCGTTAGTGACAAAGGTGAGTGTCACTAACGCTCTCGAAGGTGAAACACACCCACGTTAAGAGTCACGTTAGCTATACTAACGTGAACTCTAACGTAGGAACAAAGGGCACTAAGCAACGTTAATGGGAAAGTGATTCCCATTAATGTTCGCAAAGGGGTATAAGCCAACGTTATTAGGAAAAGTGAATCCTAATAACGTTGGATTTAACGTGGATATATGAGGTTGGAACGTTAGTGGAAAAAGTGAATGCCACTAACGTTCTCGAACCCACAATGGCACTCAACGTTAAATCTTACTAAATACCCAAGCCTAATTCATATTTCTCTGCAAGTTGGGCCCATTAAAGATGAGAACTGCTTCAACTCAAGATCCAGAGCCCACATCCAAGACTTGAAGAACTCACTAGAAGATCAAGAGGAGTAGTATATATAGGAGTAGTTTTGAACTATAGAGAGGCTTGGCACTTTTGGGAACTACTCTTTATAGATTTACTTTTCTGCACTTTTAGCATGGATTCTTCTTTTCTGCCATTTTTCATTTCTAAAGCTATGAACAACTAAACCCCTTTCATTGGGTTAGGGAGCTCTGTTGTAATTTGATGGATCAATTATAGTTTTCATTCTTCTTCTTCTTTCTTTTCTCTTGATCTTACTAGAAAGCTTTCGATCTTAATTTAATTGGTTAGTTGTCTTGGAAAAGAAACTCTCCATAATTGGATCTCCTTTGAGCCTTGGAAAAGGGATGAGGAGATCATGCTAGAAATGCTTTCTCATGTTGGACCAAACTAGGGTTTGGGCGGATATAGTGACATGTAATCCTCCCAATACTTTGATTTGGAAATACATGTGGTATAATCAAAAACCACACTTCATCTCTTCCCATGAGCAATTAAATCATGGAATTGGGCAATTGTTCAAGCTTAGAGAGATT
>NC_029774.3:46131609-46160909 GCF_000817695.3 Arachis duranensis
CCAATCACTTAAGATTGCCAAGGAGATCAATGAATGCATTGATTGAGGAAGAGATGAGAATGAACTTGATCCGGAGAATGCAACATCTCCTGAACCCAATGATTTCCCCATTTCTGATCTTACCCATTCTCTTTACTTTCTGCCGTTTAATTTCATGCTCATTACCCCAAATCCCCATTTAAGATTCTGCACTTTAATTTTTGTTATTTAATTTCCAGTCATTTAAATTTCTGCATCTCAATATAAATTCTGTTTAGCTCAACTAGCATATTCTTCTAACTAAAGTTGCTTGACCAATCAATCCCTGTGGGATTCAACCTCACTCTATTGTGAGTTTTACTTGACGACAATTCGGTATACTTGCCGAAGGGAAATTTGTTGAGAGACAAGTTTTCATGCATCACTTATTATTATTATTATATTTTTTCATTTCATTTTTCATTTTTTTTCTAGGACAAATGCATATGATTAAAGCAAATTGATACATGAATGTGCACCCATTTCCCAAAATTTTTCTTTTTCAATGCATACTCAATATAAACTTTTTCATTCACTACCAATGTTTCCCATAACTTCCCCCACACTTAAATAAAACACACACCTTTAACCTAAGCTAATCAAAGATGCAATTCAAGGTGATTCTTGGTTTTTTCGCTTAAGGTTGTAATGTGCTAACAATTAGAACAAAGGGGATTAAGAGGCTCAAAAGGGGTTAACAAAGGTAGATGCAAGGGTAGGTCCATATGAGTGAGTGAGTTTAATTCAAAGATGGCCTCAATCATGCTAAATGCATTCAAAACATCAAACATCAGAAATAAAGAATCAAGCAAAACCAAGATTACAATCATAGAAGGAGCATAGCACACAACGAACAAAAATAGTGGTTAAAATGTGTAACCATTCATTAAAGCTCAAAAACTCACAAGGTATTTTGTTCTATCTCTCTTCTATGTTCCATAAAAATCATTCAAGCAAGTATAAAAACAATTTTCCAAATCAATTCTTTAGAAATCCCTTGAAACAAAGTTCTTGGAAATTTTTGTTGTTTTTCACCAAAATTATTTCCTATATGTATGTATGTATATTGTGATGGATGCAAATTTTTCAAAATTTCCTAGTTATCTTCCTAATTTTCAACAACCAAAAACTAACATAAATAATTAGGACAAAATTGAACTAGGCACTTTGCTATTCACAACATCCAATCACAACTTCTATCCATATAAAATATATACCATGTAAAAGATGCAAAATGCAATAGATATAAACTATGGAGAAAATGCAATGCAACAATTAAAAACACTCCAAATATCTACAAGAAACATAATAAAAGAAAACAAAAAATGAAGTGCAAAGTGTTCGGAAAAGAAATTTACGCCCCAAAAAATGGTGAATCCTCCCTCACACTTAAGCGTTGCACGGTCTTCCGTGCACGAACACGATCCTGGGCGGGTGTCTCTCAAGAGCTCCACCTTCAGCTGGCGGATACGGGGGCTCGGGTTGCATGGAAATTGCCAAGTTCAATGCATTCTTGGCATTTACCTTTTCGGCGTCCTCCTCCTCTCCCGGCTCTTTACCTTTATGTCTCATCCTCAAAAAGAATGAATAAATTATAAGTAAAAAGTATAGGGTAAGTAGCACAAAAAGGTAAAGGAGGGAGTAAATAAGCATCTAATTGAGGAAGTTTCCATAATGGTGTGGTATGATGAAAATGAGATAAGCCGTGTGTGTATTCCAATTATGCGCACGGTTAGAATACACACTACGGCCGGTTAAAACGGCATCCACACAATCAAAAGTAAGTATGTGTTCCTCAATCAGATGGCCTAGGTTGCAATTAAAGAATAAGCAAGAGATGAGGTACAAACAAACCTAGGTAACCACAAAAGTGAATTGAGTATTTGATATTGGATATTGAAATTGTGCAAGTGAAAGTGCAAAATTGGTATAGAATAGCACAATAAACAATAACCAATCCAATAATGAAAAGAAACCCACTTATTCATCATGAAACATAAAGAAAAAGTCACATGGTAAAAGTACTTGTTACAAAAAGTGATAAGCTTGATAAAGATCAAGTTAAGTCACTCAAACAAATGCAAAACATTAACAAGGAGCAAGTACCGGTTATGTGATGAATTTAATATAGAAATCATGATGAACAAGTAATTTCAACTCAAATCACTTAGTTTAATGCACTTACATAATTTGTCCTAGTGGTATAATCAAAACATGAATATTCAAATCCACTAGGTACTAGTAAATTAAGGCAAAGTATAAGTGCATTGATGAAATTCAATTAACAAGCAACCCAATCAAATATCAAACAAACACTTGCAATTTATTTAAAAACAACTAAACTGAAACTAATATACTTATTAAAATGAAAATGAGATGCAATGAAAACTAAGCAAAACAAGTAGAAAAATATGGAAAAGCAAGAAAAGAAAGGGATAGGGGTGGAAGTGCTTTAGGGCTTAATTGGAAGAGAAATAAAAATTTTGCCCAAAACAGCACTTGTGCGTACGCACAGACATGTGTGCGTACGCACACTAGGTGAAAAGGGGAGGGGTGCGTCCGTACAAAGTGTGCGAACGCTCTGGATAGAGGGGTGTGTAAGAGATGTGCGCGTGCACAAGTGTGTGCGCACGCGCATAAGACTTTTTTTTGTAGGATCATGTGTGCGTATGCACATAGGTCCGTGCACACGCACAAGGGCAAAAAGGTGTAGGGGTGCATGCGCACAGGGCATGCGAGCGCTCCCACCAGAGTGGGTGTAAGGACGTGTGCGTGTGCACAGGTAGTGCATGTGCGCACGCACAGAGTGCAAAATAGAGGGAGATGCGCGCGCATATAGCGTGTGAGCGCTCTCAACAAAGGGCATATAGACGCACAGGTTGGTGCATACGCACAGTGTGTAGAATATTGTTATTGTGTGCGTGTGCACAAGGGTGTGCGCACGCACAGATACCCTGTTTTTCCAAACATTTTCCTTTAAAATCTAAGGTGCCAAGCCTTAGCTCATCCAAAATTCAACCCCAAAACATCCAAAAATCTATAAATGCACAATCCATATGATAATTAACCTACCAACTCAAAATTAAACTAACCTAAGATAAGCCAAGATAAGCTAAAAGGCAAGAAATCAAGACTATAAACAAAGAGAAAGGATAAGAAAGATGTTACCATGGTGGGGTGTCTCCCACCTAGCACTTTGGCTTATAGTCCTTAAGTTGGACTCATTGAGGAGACTCTTGCTAGGGTGGCTTGTGTTTTCACTCCTCCTTGAACCTCCATCCAAGCTTGCACTTCATAGGTCCTCTAGGATCCCATATTCTAGGCTTTTGGTCACCTTCTTGTTGACCTTTATGCTTGAAGCCAGATGGATAAGCTCTCAATTTACCTTGTAGTACCCCAACACTCTTCGGAAATCACCCAATTGTGGTTCACACCATGCTTGGGCTCCAACTCTTAAATTGATTTTTTTAAAGAGACTTTTACTCTTTTGACAACCAATACACCATTCTCCACCATGTATCAACCCAAGAAAAACCTTGAGTTGGTAATCTGTCTCCAAGATAGCATATTGATGGAGGCCAATGAAGCTCATAGGTGAAATTTCCACCCACTCAATATGTTCTTGGATCGGAATTGCTTCCTCACCAACTTCCTCCTCCCCATCACTTAAGTCATAACATGGAGGTTGTGAGAAGTCTACCTCCATGACTATCTCAAACTCAATGGGAAGAGGCTCATTAGGATCACTAAGGGGATTGACCAAGGAGGACAAAAAATCGTCAATGATGGAATCCTCTTCTTGATCAATCTCCCTCAACTCTCCTTTTCTCTCCTCCAGTTCACATACTTCTTTTCCTTCCTCTTGTTGCTTGTCATGCTCTAACCCTTCTTTTTTCTCTTGTGGCTTCATGCTATCCTCTTCACTACAAGCTTTAGATGACCCTCCACATTCCTCAAGAGGAATGCCTTGATCGGATGAGCGTAGGAAGACTAGGCGGTTTACCGCTTCGGCTATGATGGCCATGAATTGCCCTTGTGTTCTTCAGAATCCTTCTTGCACTTGGAGAAAGTCTTGAAGGTCTTGATGGTCTTGGGCCAAGGGTGGAAAAGCTTCATATTGTGGTGAAAAATGAGGTTCATTGTTTGGGAGAAAGGTTGTATATGTGGGAGGTAGTTCATGTTGATGAGCATCTTGAGGTGGTATGTATAGATATGGTTGTTGGTAGTAGTGGTGTGGTGTTTAAAAATGTGGTGGTTGAGGATTATATTGGGGGTATGGATCATAGGTATATGGTGGTGGAAGTGTATAATCAAAGTGAAATCCACCCTATCTTTAGGTTGGGTATATGTATTGGGAAGGGCATGGTTCATTGTAATATAGAGGAGGTTGTTCCCTCCAAAATTGATGCTCCAATTCCATGATGCAATTCAAAATAGAAGTTATCAATCCCTACAAAATAATCACAACCAAACTGCAAACCAAGAGGGTGATAACTCATAGAGAAAATGGAAAATAAAAACTAAAGACATAGTGTGATAAAAGAAATAAAATACTAATTATCAACAAAAGCAAACAAACAACCAAAAAGTATGTATTCACACTATTCACATATTTACAACAACCAAAATATAGCACTCATGACGCTAGCTCCCCGACAACGGCGCCAAAAATTTGATAATAAGAGAATTATACTAATTCGGAATTAAAAAGATTTTCGTTGTAAGTATAGTCTGAACCGGTAATGAATCCTCTCAATCAAATTTAATCCAAAAGGATAGTCACAATCAAACCACAATTTAACCAAGAGTATTTCGATTCTCGGGTCGTTCTCCCTAGGAACTAGTGACAACAAGTGCATACAATTTTGGTTGTAAGAGAGCAAAGGGGTGTTTTCAATGATTAAGAGCAAACAAAATAAAGGAATTAAAGAACGAGATAAAATTTCAATTAATAAACTAATAAAAGAACTAAAGAACTACGTATGTAATATGAACAAGTAAAGCTTTAAAGTGATGGAAAGGTGATTCAAAACATAAAAGAAACCTTGACTTGGGATAAGTCATGGAATCACTTCCTTGCCATAACCACAACTATGATAATTATGATAAATTAATCTCACTAAGTCAACCCTTAACATCAAAGGATAAGTTAAGTGAGCATAGTTGTTATCAATCCACAAGTCCTAGCCAACTTACTAATTACCTTAGTAAAAAGCTAGAGTTAGTGGAAACAATAACAAGTAACAACCCAAGAATTATCACTAAATGTTGGATATTACCCCATAATCAAAATTGGCATTTCATCAAACACGTAGAGGGCATAAACATAAAGCATGGAAAAATTGGTAAATTGATGAAAGCTATGAACCATAAATGATCAAAATCAATAAAGGCAACTCAAATAAACATAAAATAAGCATCAAACATCAAATTCAACAACTAGAATTCCAAAATTGCAAAACTATATAAATTGGCAAGAAAAATGAAAATATAAGAAAGTGTAGAACAAGTAGTGTAATAAAAGAGGAATTAAAGAAATACTTACAATGGGAAAGAAAAATCCAAAAGCAAAACTTGAACTATAAAATTCTACATTGAAAACCTAATTAAAACCCTAATGAACTAGAGAGAAAACCTAAGCTAACTACCCTAAAACTACTCCTAAAATGTGTTGTTCCTACTCTAAGATGGCTCTCTTGCTATGTGTTGTTGCTCCCTTAATATAGCCTCTTGAACCAGCCTCAAGCCTTCAGAAATGGGCCAAAAGGAGCCCCAAATTGCAAGTGCACGTGCATTTTTAATGAAGGCACGTACTGGGACCTATGCGGACACACAGGCGTGTGCGTCCGCACACTTCGCCAAATTTCCACTTGTGCATATGCACAGATGGTTGTGCGCACGCACACTTCGCGATGCTCTGGATTCGCTCTGCTTGGGTTCTTGTGCGTACACACGGGTAGTTGTGCACACGCACGCATGATGATTCTTTCTGTGCGTACGCACGCATCCTTGTGCGCACGCACTCATGCCTGAGGTCTCCTCCTTTGTTTTCTTCATGCTTTCTTCCAAATGCATGCTCCTCTTCCATTCCCACCAAGCCATTTCTACCTTATTCATCTGAAATCACTCACGAATGACATCAAGGTATCGAATGGAAGGTAAACGGAATAAAATTAGTCAAAATAAGTGCGAAAGAGCATGTTTCCACATTTATGTCCAAATTAGGGAGATAATACAAAAGTATGCTATTTGAGTGCTTAAGTGTGAGTTCATGTGCTAGAATCCATCCAATTTGAGTCAAAATATATCATCAAATATGGACTCATCACCTATGAACCCCCTCCTCAACATAGCCATCAACCATACTCACAAGCCCATTTTCACCAAACACCTCCATATGACCCTAATCCATATCCATCACACCAACCAC
This sequence comes from Arachis duranensis, assembly GCF_000817695.3. Taxonomy (NCBI): domain Eukaryota; kingdom Viridiplantae; phylum Streptophyta; class Magnoliopsida; order Fabales; family Fabaceae; genus Arachis; species Arachis duranensis. The sequence goes on from NC_029774.3 coordinate 46,138,058, forward strand.
CTTTTGAACCATACATGGAACCACTACAATATCAACAATCCCAAGAACCACCTCCTCCATTCTATGACTAAGAGAAACCACCTCCAATGTATGCAAATTTCCAATCACAAGATGAATTTTACTTTCAACCACCATCCCCTATCAAGAAGAACCACCTTCCTATTACGATCCCTTCTTCCAAAATAATGAACCTTCCTATCCTCCCCAAGCACCAATTGATGATTCTCTCACATTGCTACTTTAAGGGCAAGAAGAGATGCGAGGGGAGGTACTAGAATTCACGGTCGCCTTGGCCGAGATAGTAAACCCGTTGGCCTCCCAATGCTTGAACATTCAAAGCACTCCCATAGCCACGTGTGGAGAATCAAATGAAGAGCATAGCATGAAGGAGAGATTAGAAACTCCGGTGGAGAAGGAGGAATGTTGCTTTGTGTTGGAATAATTGGAGGAAGCTTTAATTATTAAAGAAGAGGAAGAAGTGGTTAAAGACTTAGGAGATGCGGAACCTCCATGGGAAATTAGAGTTGAAGAAAACTCCTCCAAGAAGATTGAACTTGATGTTGAGGAGGAAAGTCACAACCTACAAGGCATATCCCATATGAAGAATTGGATGGGATAGAGCGAAAATTGAGTTCCCATGGCAATGAAGATCAAGCATCAAACCTTGGTGGTGAAGAATCCTTTGAACTTGAAGAAATTTCTCCCAGAGAATTTGACAGAAATATGGAGGTAGATTTCTCTCATCCTCCCACTTATGATTTGAGTAAGGGAGAAGAGTTAGATAAAATTGATGAGTAAAGAATTGAAATTGAGAGATCTTGTGAAGAGGTGGAGGTCCTTAGAAAAAGGAGGACGGAATATGCTCTATCAAGACCCTTAGAAGTTTCTCTGCCTAGGTTATCATCTAATCCTACATTTGAGTGGGTGAAATTCACCTCTATAAGTTTTATTATCCCACTCGAATATGGTTTGCTTGAAACGGATGGTCAACTTAGGGAACTTTGTGGGATAAAGCGTAAGAGAAAAATATTTCGTGGATGGCGTTGCAAAACAAGGCTCATTTTGGTTGATTCTTCAAGGGTTAAATACAACGGTTGGACTAGTGCTCAATTAGGTGGATCTAGAAGGATGTTTGGTCATTTTATTGAGAATTCATCTTGCGTACCACCCAGATGGTCTAATGAGAATCAACTTGAAGACGGGTGTAGAAACAAGATATGGGATCCAGGAATACATGATGATCAATTTTGGGAGCCCTTAGCTTGTGTGGAACTCCATCAAGGCTTGGAGACATTGATTTTGAATGATGGAGCTTATTGGAAGTCCAAGCATTGGTGGATGTTCAAGGAAAGATTCAAGCACAAGCCACCTTGATGAGGAGCTCCCCATAAGTCTAACTTAAGGACAATAAACAAAAGTGTTAGGTGGGAGACACCCCACCATGGTAAAAAAAATTTTCATTTTCTCTGTTGTAAGTATTGGTAAAATTAGTTTACTTCGATGTTTTGTTGAGATTGTTGAGTGTATGTGGTAGTCTAGTATGTTAAATAAGGTTTGATGGTGTTTTGGTAGCAGTTTGGAGATTTAGAATGCATGTTTGGTGCAAGAACATGGAAAATTTTGAAAAACAGAGCACCAACTCACGCGTACACGTGCCCCGAGCATTTTCGACCATCCACGCATACGCTTGGATGAAAAATTTCTACCTTCCATACTTGAACCTGAGAGTTGCGCAAACTTTGCGCAAACCAACCCACGCGTAAGCGTGAAGGATGCGCACGCATCGACTCTCTGATTTACCAAGCACGCGTATGCGTGACCTACGCGTACGTGTCGCCAACATTTCACCCACTCATGCGCACGCGTCACTCCACGCATACGCGTGGATAGCCGTCTTTCATCATCTTTTTTTCTCATCTTCTTTCCATTTCTTTTCTTCTCCTTTCTTCCTCCCTTCTCCTACCCCTCATCCAATACTTCTAAACACCATATATAACCATTTCTTTTAGTTAGTTGATTAGTTAATCATTTAGTTAGTTTAACTTTTGGTTAATTTTGTTTTTCATACAAGTGTGGGATTATTAATTTTGTTTACTGTGTATTGCTGCTGATTACTGATAAGATGTTATTTTAACATCATTGTTGTTAATTTTCATTGTTGGATCCTTTGTTGAGGTCATAATTTGCTACTTGGTTTTGAATTTTTCATGCTTAACTTTTGTGAATACCAAGTGAGTGACATTGCCTTCAAGCTTTCTAAATCTTTTGAATTGTATGATTTGGCCACCATGTGATTTGAATCCTTTTCTTTAATTGGGCAATTTCTTGATGGATGTTGTCCATTTATCTTCATGCATTGTGTTCCTCGATCATATGCATCCATATGTGTCTGGCTTGAATACTTTTATGCTTCTTTATCGCTTGTCTTAACTTACAAGCTTACTCTAAAGTATTTCAAGCACACTAGAATAAGTGAAGTGCATGCTTCTCTTGTGTATTAGCTTTCTATGCTAGTGTGTGTTCTAACCAGCGCGCAACTTAGAATGCACACTTACTTTTATAGGTGTCACACTAATTCACTCACTCAATTCTAGTGGTTTCTACTGCATTCCAACAATGCATGCTTCCGTGCCTTTGCATTTATATGTCTTCTTGTCTTGCATTCTATTTTTCAGGATAAATTACTGTTAGAAAAAAAAATGGAAGCAAAAAAAAAAAGAACACGCAGCAACCGGTTGACCTACCAGCTGAAGGTGGCAATTCGGAGAGTCGCTGTAACCCCTTGTTCGTCTTTGGATGCACCGAGGACGGTGCAAACTTTTAAGTGTGGGGAGGTCGTTCGACCAGTCAGCACTCTTGGGTGAACACATAATAAGCTTAGTCAAAATGATGAGTTTTTCAAGGAATTTATCTATAGGGCATTGACATCCCAATTGATTTGAGTAAAAATTTTTCATTGAACCTGCTTGACTTATTGACGAACGGGCTTTTGCTAGTAAAGAATTCACAAAAGTAATCACGTTGTAAGTATAGTTTCTAAACTAACAAAAGTCCTTTCATACAAAAACTTGGTTGTCACAAGTAACAAACCCTAATAGAATTGATAATCGAAGTATTTAAACCTCGGATCGTCTCTCAAGGAATTACAGGGAAGTATGCTTATAATTGGTTATGGAAAAGTATGTTTTGGGGGTTTTGGATAAGAGAACAAGAAAAAGTAAATTACAAACAGAATAAACTAATAACTAGAAAAGCTCTTGGAAAGGTATGAGAACTGAAAATCATATCCTAGTTATCCTTATCAATTGTGATGAGAATTGTTCATTGCTCCCACTTAGTTAACCCTCAACAACTGAAGGAAAGTCAAGTGGACTAATCAATTTGATTCCTCAAGTCCTAGTCAACTCCTAAGGAAAGACTAGCTTTAGTGGAATCTAAATCAATTAGCAACTTTCAATCATCAATCAACAAAGGAGTTTGATAACTCAAGTATTACCAATTACTCAACCAAGCCAAGAACATAGAATCCTACTCTAACATCCTTCTAAGCATTTTGTCAAGTACTTGGAGGGCATAACATAAAAACATAAAAAAGCAATAAGAGATAATAAAATCCAAACAATCAATTGCATTAATATGGAAATTGAATCTAACATCAAAAGTTCACAAACTAAAGTAATAACAATGAGTAATCAATAAAAGTAGAAGAGAAATCCTAAATCCTAAAACCTAAAGAGATGAGAGAGCCTCTCTCTCTAAAAACTACATCTAAAACCTAAAATTATGTGAATGAAAAAGTTAATGATTGAATGAATTGATTCTCCCACTTTATAGCCTCTAACTGTGTTTTCTGGGCCAAAAACTGGGTCAAAAACAGTCCAGAAATCGCTGGGAGCGATTTCTGTAACTTCTGCATGTGGCGCACATTACGCATGCGCGTCGTCTGGTTAAATCCCTAGTCACGCGTACGCGTCGGTCACGCGTACGCATCGGTCATGCGTACGCGTCGCCCCTCTTTTGCGCTGGTCACGCGTACACGTCGTCCACACGTACGCGTCACGTCCCGCTGGTCAGCTTCATTATTCCTTTGTGTTCCTTCCATTTTTGCAAGCTTCCTTTCCATTCTCCAAGCCATTCTTGCCCTATAAAGCCTGAAGCACTTTAACACACAAATCACGGCATCGAATGGTATACAGAGGAGTTAAAATTTGACAATTTAAAAGCTTTGGAAGCGAGTTTTTAATCATAGCATGAAATCAGGAAGGCAACGTAGAACATGTGAATTTTATGACTAAGTGTAGGAATAATATGATAAATTCCACTCAATTTAGCACAAAATAAATCATAAAATAGTGGTTTATCAACCTCCCCATACTTAAACATTAGCATGTCCTCATGCTAAGCTTAAGAGAAGCTATTAAGGGTGAAGAGGAATGGTAGAAAGTATGATATGCAACCTATAAATGCAACTATATGCTAAGATATTTCTGTCTACTTGGTTAAAAGTAAATAAGCTCTTCAAGACAAACATAAATCAGATTTCACTAATTCAAATTATACAATAAAAGACAAGTAAACTTGTAAGATGATAGCTCATGAAAGTAGGGAACATAGAATCAAGCATTAAACCCTCACAGGAAGTGTATATGCACTCTAATCTCTCAAGTGTCTAGGGTCAATCACTCTACTTTTCTCTAATCATGCTTTCTAAAACTTTTTTCTTCATCTAACCAATCAACAAGTATTTAGTATACCAATGCAAACATCATGAGGTCTTTTCAAGGTTGTAATGGGGCTAAAGTAAGGGTGAGGATATATGTATGGCCAAGTGAGCTAAAATATGAATCTTTGATTAACCTAAACTCTCACCTAACACACATACACACTCAATGTAACTCTAAAATCATGCCTAGTTACCCAAAATTTCCACTTTTGCATTACATACTCATGTATCAACTTTTCTTTGATTTTATCACAAATGCATTGATCGTTTATTAGACTTAATGTTGGGGTAATTTTGTCCCCTTATTCACTTATTTACTTAATTATTTGAATATTTTTGGTTTTTTTTCTTTTTTTTTTTGGAAGCAAACATAACATATCAATGCACATGAGGTTTTTAATTTTTCTGGTCTCACATGAGTAGGTATCCAAATTTCCAATATTTTGTCAATGAAACACTGTATACTTTCATCAACCCAAGTTTCCACAGTTCCCCACACTTAACTGACACACAATCTCTAACTTAGGCTAACCAAAGATTCATTTAGGGTAATTAATTGTTTTTCTACTTAAGGCTAGTGATGTGGTAAAATACAGAACAAACGGGGATTAAAAGGCTCAAGGTGACAAACAAAGGTGATTGAAAGGGTAGGTTATTTGGGATAAGTGAGCTAACAACAAATGATGGCATCAATCATATGCAAGCATGTAAATACACTAAATAATGGACATATAGAATGGAACAAAATATGGATTACAATCATAGAGAAGAAAACACACAGGAATAAAAATTTATGGCTAAATAATGTAACCATATAATTAAGCTCTAGTTTCACAGGTTGTGTGTTCTTAGCTATAAACTATGTTCCAAATACAAGCTTTAAACAAGTTTAACACAAATTTTTAATTTAAATTAGTAAAATATTGTAAAAAGGGTCTTGAAAAGAAACTCATTACTTTAACCAAGTAGTGGTAAAATATGCACAAAAATCAAACAAACATGCAATCAAACATGCAAATGCAACAATGAACTACAAAAAAAATTAAACATTGGTGTTGAGACGGGAAAGTGACTAACAAACGGAGATCGGTATCGACCTCCCCACACTTAAAGATTGTACCGTCCTCGGTGTATGCAAGGCTGTGCAGGTGGGCAGGGATTGTGGTTCCTCAGCTGGTGCTCATTATTTTCTTCTCTTGGCCGGTGTCTTTGTAGAGGCTTTCTCTTTACCCTTCTTGGTGGCCAGCCTGGAAAGGGAGAAAAAAAGGGACATGAAATCAAATAGCTAGAACCGGGAGGAGGAAGGTTCAAGTGATAATCAATACCAAGGTAAAGGATAAATAGTCGCGACTACAAGCAAATAGGACATCAATTGAAGTGAATGAAGGCATTTTAGAGCAACTAGATGCAAGAGGTTTAAAAGCATGCAAGCGAAGGCATGAGAAGCATAACTTAAGCATCAAGTAATAAATGTGCCAAATAAAAGAGCATTTGTGATGATGACAATTGGGAATGATAATCCCAATTACATGTGGAATGCAAGTGTTTTGAGAAAGAGGCATTTCAATTAAAAGAGGAGTAAAACAAAATAGAGTTCAAGATGCCATAGGCTTTTTCACAAACACTTGGTGAGCAAGTTAAAGTAGGAATGAAAATAATATAATCCAAATGTATATGAGAGCCAAATTAAAATATCAATTATCAAATCACTCCTCATAATATTCACAAGCTCAATTACAATAAGGTAGAACCCAAATAAAGCTCTAACACCAACATAAAAATGCATGAAAATGAAAAAGAAAGACGAAGAAACCATAAATAATTAAGCTAAAAGAAAATTTAGAAGAAAGAAAAATAATTAAATGCAGTAATTAAAAGATGAATGAAAGAAAGAATGGAGGGGAGGAAGAAAAGTGCGAAAGGTAGAAGAAGAAGAATGAAGAAGAGAGGAGGAAGGAGAAGAAGAAAAAATTAGGATTTAAAAAGAAAAGAAAAGAAAACTGATTAGGCTGCGCGCTACGTGCAAGGTGCACGGCGTTAATGGCGCAGATACGTCACGCACGCAGACGCGTGGGTGAGCGTAGGGGAGGGACACGGAAGTGTCCATCACGCGCACGGGTGATTAGGGATCGTGCGAAATGCACGAAGCCATCTGAACTCCCGCACAACTATCTGTGCGAAAACCCAATAACGCCGATTTGAACACCCACGCGTATGCGTCATGCACGCATACGCGTGGGTCATGTTGTGCGTGAGGCACCGTCCTGGCACAGTTCCGGTGCAACTTGCTGCCCATCTTTAATATTTGCGGACCCAAATACGATGCGTACGCATCATAGACGCTCGTGCGTGGATGCGTCTCTTTTTTTATTTTTTATATGCAAAATGCAGAATACAGAATGTAGATAATTATGCAAAAATTATGAATGAATACTGTGAAAAACAAAATAAAATAGAACTAGGAATGAAAAGGGACGATCATACCATGGTGGTTTGTCTCCCACCTAGCACTTTTAGTTAAAGTCCTTAAGTTGGACATGTGGTGAACTCCTTGTCATGGCGGCTTGTGCTTGAACTCGTCCAAGAATCCCCACCAATGTTTGTAATTCCAGTAGCCTCCGGGGTCCCAAACTAGGCACAAAATGCCTTCAAGCAGGTGGAAGCAAGTGACAAGGTCCCAAGAGTATTGATTTCCAGAATGAATTCCGGGGTCCCAGACCTTGTTTTTGCACTCGTCTTTGTATTTGTCAGCATTGTTCCAATCGGGTGGCAACCAATCTGAATTCTCACTGAAGTGTCCATACAACATCCTAGACCCATTCAATTGAACTCTACACCAACCTTTGCATTTCAACTTGGAGCATACAACTATATTGAACCTTGCTTGACAGCTCTTCCCACTAACCATCTCCCTCTTACTCTTAAGGCCACAGAAAGCTCTAAGTTAACCATCCGTCTCCAGTAGCCCATATTCAAGTGGGAAAGTAAAGGTCAAGGATAAGAATTTTACCCACTTAAATATTGTGTTGGACGGTGATGGCCTTGGGAGAGGTGTTTCTAATTATCTTGCAAGCTCCACTCCCTTGTGCTCTTTTTTGAATTCTTCCACCTCTTTGCAAGCTTCCTCAATTTCAACCTCTTCTTCTTGGTAGTTTTCTTCCAATCCAGTCTCTTTTTCATTGTTTACCAAGGGCATGGGAGTTTGTGCTTCTTCTTCCTTAATCTCCATCTCTTGATCAACCTCTTCAAAGTCTTTAACTAGGATATGCCTTGGAGGTTGTACACCTTCCTCATCATCAAATTCAAGCGTCTCAGAAGGAGGCTCTATGACTGGACTTTCCCATGGAGGTTCCGCATCTCCTAAGTTCTCAACCACTTCCTCTTTAACTATTACGGCTTCGTCCAGTTGTTTTAGCATAAAATCATACTCTTCCTTAATGATTTCCTTTCTATGATAACTCCATTCAACTACTCATTCATCTTCAAGGGTCTCTCCTACCTCCATATTTTGGGCTTCCTCTTGCTCCTCTGAAATAAGGCCGCGTGTAACTGATCCATTGCGTTCCTAAGACGATCCCTTCTCTCTTGTTCCATGTCAGTAGTATCATTGGGATTAGGTTGCTCTTGGATTGATGGATGTGGGTGCTCTTCCATGGAGGGTGGTGATGGGATGGACAAATCATTATGTGGTTGAAAAGAAAGTGCACTAGAGCTTGAGGGTTAAATATTGGAGGTAGAGGGGTGGTCCATGCGGGATATAAGATTTTGGAGTTTAGAGGTGAGACCAGTGATAGAGCCAAGTGTGGTATGAAGCTCTGTTTGCCCTTGGTGAATATCACCAAGGGTGTTGTCATCAAGTGGAGGTTGGGGTGGATAGGAGGGTTCATTATTTTGGAGAAAGAGTGCATGGTATGAAGGTGGTTCTTCTTGGTAAGGGCATGGAGATGGTGAATATTGAGGTGGCGGCTCATGAGAGTAATTGTGCTGGAATGGGGGTGGTTCTAAGTATGGTTCATAAGGTGGAAAATGGTCAGGGTCATATGAGGGTGTTTGGTAGTAGGGGGCTTGTGAGTTTGGTGGTTCAAACCTATGTTAAAGAGGGGGGCCATAGGCATATGGTGGGACTCATTGGTAACAACAAAGGGATCCACCATATCTATCATCTTGGTACGCACCTCGGAATAGCTCTTGACTATAGTATTTTGGTGGAGGTTCACGAAGAGGTCCACTGTAACTATTGTCTTGGTATGCATCATAGAGTGGTTGTTGGCTATAGCGCATTGGAGGGGTTGTTACCAAGAGGGTTGATCAAATCATTGTGGCTCCTCCCATCTTTGATTCTTCCAACCTTGATGCCGGTTCTCATTATAGCTTTCATTCCTTACAACAACTGGAACCAAACTTAAAGCCAGAGGGGTGAGAATTCATAGTAGTGAATAAAAATTAAAAACAAAAATGAAAACAAATAAACAAGCAAAATCAAATATTTACAATAACCAATAATAAGGCATACGTTTGCAATTCCCCGGCAACGGCGCCATTTTGACGAACGGGCTTTTGCTAGTAAAGAATTCACAAAAGTAATCACGTTGTAAGTATGGTTTCTAAACCAACAACAATCCTTTCGTACAAAAACTTGGTTGTCACAAGTAACAAACCCCTAATAGAATTGATAACTAAAGTATTTAAACATCGGGTCGTCCCTCAAGGAATTCAAGGGAAGTATGCTTATAATTGGTTATGGAAAAGTATGTTTTGGGGGTCTTGGATAAGAGAACAAGAAAAAGTAAATTGCAAACGGAATAAACTAATAACTAAAAAAGCTCTTGGCAAGGTATGAGAACTGTAAATTGATGCCAGGGCATCTAGGCCAGTTTCACTGACCTTTTCTTTACTGTTTTAAGGTAGTTTCATGCATTTTCTTAGTGAATAAGGCAAGTTTTGGATGAAAATACACTCACACCTTGACTCAAGCAACTATTGTGAATTTTACATGATTTCATAAGGATTTTGCAAGGATTGAATGATAAATTGATGTTGCATAATCTCATGACTTGGGCTAGAGCTTTGATGCACTTTATTTGCTTGATTTTAGGACAAAGGAAGCAAGGAAAAACCACGCTAGTAGCCACGTTAATCTAGTTAACGTGACCACTAACGTGGAATGGGAATGAGCTTGCAACGTTAATGAGAAAAGTGATCACCAATAACGCCTGCGAAGCCATCATAAGCCCACGTTAATTGCCACGTTAACTAGGTTAACATGGTAGTTAATGTGCAGATAAAGAGAGCTCCAGCGTTAGTGGTAAACATGAACACCACTAACGCTCCAAAAGTTGGCAATTGGCCACGTTAAGAGTCACGTTAACTTAGTTAACGTGAACTCTAACGTGGACGGGAGGAACAATGCCAACATTAGTGACACTCGCCTTTGTCACTAACGTTGGATCAAGCTAGCATTGCCCACGTTAGTGGTCACGTTAAGACCACTAACGTGAAAGTTAACGTAGAGCTAAGATTGATGATCCAACGTTAGTGACACTCACCTTTGTCACTAACGTTGGAGATGGCATTCAATACCACGTTAGTGGCCACGTTAACTTAGTTAACGTGAACTCTAACGTGGAGAGTAGGGGCGTTTGGAGCGTTAGTGACAAAGGTAGGTGTCACTAACGCTCTCGAAGATGAGGCATGCCCACGTTAAGAGCTACGTTAGTTATACTAACGTGAACTCTAACGTAGGGACAAGGGGCACAAGGCAACGTTATTGGAAAAGGTGATTCCCAATAATGCTTGCGAAGGTTCATAAGGCAACATTAGTGGTCACGTTAGTGCCACTAACGTTGAAGTTAACGTGGATTATATGGGGTTGGAACGTTAGTGAAAAAGGTGATTACCACTAACGTTCTCGAACCCACATTCTCACTTAACGTTAACATCACTAACGCCCATGCCTAACTCACACTTTTCTGCAAGCTGAGCCCACTAAAGATTATAACTGCTTCAACTCAAGATCTAAGGCCCATATCCAAGACTTGAAGAACTCACTAGAAGATCAAGAAGTGTAGAATATATAGGAGTAGTTTTGAACTATAGAAAAGCTTGGCACTTTGGAGAACTACCCTCTGTATATTTACTTTTCTGCATTTTTACTAGTGAAGGATGTATTCCTTTCTTCCATTTTCCATTCCCAGAGCTATGAACAACTAAATCCTTTTCATTGGGTTAGGGAGCTCTGTTGTAATTTGATGGATCAATTATAGTTTTCATTCTTCTTCTTCTATCTTCTCTTTTGATTTACTAGAAAGCTTTCGATCTTAATTCAATTGGTTAATTGTCTTGGAAAAGAAACTCTCCATAATTGGATCTCCTCTGAGCCTTGGAAAAGGGATGAGGAGATCATGCTAGAAATGCTTTCTCATATTGGACTAAATTGAGGTCTGGGCGGATATAGTGACATGTAATCCTCCCAACACTTTGATTTAGAAATACATGTGGTATAATCAGTGACCATACTTCATCTCTTCTCATGAGCAATTAAATCAAGGAATTGGGAAATTGTTCAAGCTTAGAGAGATTGAATTGCCAAGGAATTGGGATCCAATAACTTAAGATTGCCAAGGAGATCAATAGATGCATTGATTGAGGAAGAGATGAAAATAAATTTGATCCGGAGAATGCAACATCTCCTAAGCCCAATGAATTCCCATTTCTGATCTTACCCATTCTCTTTACTTTCTGCCATTTATTTCCATGCTTATTTCCCCAAATCCCCATTTAAGATTCTGCACTTTATTTTCTGCTATTTACTTTCCCGCCATTTAATTTTCTGCAATTCTCAAACTATACTCTATTTAGCTAAACTAGCATACTCTTCCAACTAAAGTTGCTTGACCAATCAATCCCTGTGGGATTTGACCTCACTCTATTGTGAGTTTTTACTTGACGACAATTCGGTATACTTGCCGACGGGAAATTTGTTGAGAGACAAGTTTTCGTGCATCAAGTTTATGGCGCCATTGCCAGGGATTGATTTTATATCAACAATGATTAAGTTGGAATTTCACTAGATTGATCATTTTTTATTTTATTTTGTTTGTTTACTTTATCTAGCCATTTACCTTCAGTTTATTCAGTTTCTTCCTCATCCCCTATACCCTCTCTGTTTTCTTTCTTTCTTTGTTATTATTTACAATTTTGCTCACTAACCCACTAACTGTTTGATAATTTGAACCACTCACACTAACAATCACTCTAACAAGAATAATCTCTTCATTTTATCTCTTGTTGTGTGCCTCGTTAGTTATATGACAGGGAGAAGAGGCGGAGCATCAACTTCCTTCGATTCAGAACCTGAGAGGACCTGATGACAAGTCATCATATACCCATTTTTCAAGCTAATTTCACTTGTTTTGTTAGTCTTTATGCACTTTCTTGCATCCTAAGTAAGTGATTTGGAGTGAAAATGCATAACTTCTTTAAATCAAGCAACCACCATGAAATTTATGTTAACTCATGAGGTTTAAACTAATTTTAATTGAATTTTAATTGATTTATAAGCCTTGTGAATTTAGTGATACTTGGAGTGGTTGTTTTGGTTTATTTTAGGTGAAGAAAAGAATAAAAGAGAAAAGCGTGGCCTAAAAAAGCGTGACCCAAGAAGAAGGAAGCGTGGTCAAAGGAAGGAAAAGTGTGCCGCATGCAATGGGGGAGGCAAGCATTGCCCTCCACAAGGGCACACTACCCTCTAGGAGGGCAACATAAGAGAACAAAGCAAAAAAGGCAACTCTGCACTGCCCACTACAAGGGCAGAGCACAAAAGTGTGCCTTGGAACCAAGAAGAAGAGAACCTTGCCCTGCCCTCCACAAGGGCAGTATCGGGCTCACCAAGGAAGAAAATCAAAGGAAAAATGCCTATGATGCTTGCTACAGTTGCTTAATCTACCAATCCTCGTGGGATCGACCTCACTCTTAGTGAGTCTTACTACTTGATACGACCCGGTATACTTGCCGGTTGTACGTGAAATTTTCATTTTTACGTATCACCTGCCCTCTGCGAGGGCAGGGCAGCATTCTGCGCACCAGCCTGCACCACGCCCGCACCAGCAATGCACCAAACATCAATTTTCTGCCCTGCCCTCCACAAGGGCAGGGCAGCCTCCTGGAAGCTATTATTTTGGGCCGAAAATTTAATTAAAATTCCAATTCAATTCATTTCTTCACCAAATCAAAAGCCCATCCAAATCCCAAAATCCAAGAATAGAAAGTGTATAAATAGGAGCAAGTTTGATGTAATTAGGACCTTTTGCTTTGCTTTTGAATTTTGCACTTTCTTTGAGCTTTGAATTTTATTTTTGCACTTTGGAACTTCTCTTGGTGTCTTCACTGAGATTTCAGAGAATTGGGGAGGAGAATTGATCTCTCTTCTTCCTCGTTCTTGCTTGGGCATTTTTAATTTCCTTGTTTTGAGTTTTGGGTGTGAAGAATTGAGGAAATTCTGTCTTAATCTCCATTCAAAATCTCCTTAAACATCTTTCTGCACAATTGAGTTTAATTTCAATTTCCTTTACTGCTTCCTCTTCAATTTCTTGTCAATTGCTTTGAGAACTTGGATCTAGGAAGGTAATTGAGATCTAGGCTCTACTACCTAGTCTCTGGAGTCCTGAGATCCTAATTTACTTTCGGTTCTTCTGTGAACCCTGCTGCACTTTACTTTCAATTTCTGTTTGAGTTCTAATTGTTTCTAATTCAATTTCTGCTTTATTAACTGTGGCAATTCAATTTCTCTTTGTTTAGCTTCTGCAATCCCAGTCCTCAAATCCCTTTTATATTCAAGCAATTTACATTCCTTGCCATTTAAGTTACTGTAATTTACATTTCTTGCACTTTAAGTTTCAGTCATTTACTTTCTTGTTCTTTAAGATTCAGCAAGTTTATTTCCCTGTCCTTTAATTTACTGCAAATTCCCCTTCTCCCTTTACTTTCCAAGCAATTTAACTTCTGTTAAATACAACCCACTCAACCAAAACTTGATTCGCTTGACTAAATCAACCACTAAACTAAAATTGCTCAATCCTTCAATCCCTGTGGGATCGACCTCACTCATGTGAGTTATTATTACTTGATGCGACCCGGTACACTTGCCGGTGAGTTTTGTGTTGGATCGCTTTTCACACATCAGGACCCTCCGGAGACTAAGGAGGGAAGCAATAAGGAAAGAAGTTGTTGGTGCTAAGGACGAGGAAAAGTATTTTGAAACAAACATAGAGGAGAATTTGGAAAACAATCATGAAGGAAAAGCTCACAACCATGCCAGAGAAGGCCCTACAAATTATGCTGGGCAAGAAAGGAGAGTTCTAGGCTCTTACATCAATCCAAATCCAAGAAACTATGGAAGTAGCATCCAAAAGCCCACCATACATGCCAACAACTTTGAATTAAAACCCCAGCTCATCACCCTTGTTCAGAACAACTGCTCATTTGAAGGAAGTGTCCAAGAAGACCCCAATCAACATCTAACCACCTTCCTGAGAATATGTGACATTGTGAAGTCTAATGGAGTCCACCCAGATGTCTATAGGCTACTTTTGTTCCCTTTTTCACTCAGGGACAAAGCATCCAAGTGGTTGGAGTCCTTTCCAAAGTAGAGCTTAACAAATTGGGAAGATGTGGTGAACAAATTTTTGGCAAGATTCTACCCTCCTCAAAGAATTAACAGGCTGAGAGCTGAGGTGCAAACTTTCAGGCAACAAGATGGTGAAACTCTCTATGAGGCATAGGAGAGATTTAAGGACTTAACAAGAAGATGCACATCGGACATGTTCAATGAATGGGTTCAACTTCACATTTTCTATGAAGGTCTCTCTTATGAGTCAAAGAAGGTTGTAGACCATTCCTCAGGGGGCTCTCTAAACAAGAAGAAAACCATTGAAGAAGCCATAGATGTCATTGAGACGGTAGCTGAGAATGACTACTTCTATGCTTCTGAAAGAAGCAACACTCGAGGAGTAATAGAGTTGAACCACATGGATGCATTGCTAGCTCAAAATAAGATGATCACCAAGCAACTAGCAGATCTTACCAAGAAGGTGGAGGAAAACCAAGTTGCAGCAGTCCACTTCATCACCAGCTCAAGAAGGAGTGAATATAGGAGAAGAAAGTGACTGAGAACAAGCCAATTATGTTGGAAACTCACCGAGACAAATCCATGATCTATACTCCAAAACTTATAACTCTGGATGGAGAAATTATCCTAACTTTGGATGGGGAAATCAACAAGACCAAGGCCAAGACTAGAGACGCCACAACCACAATCCCAACAACAATGTAACTCACCAACATCCCACACATAGATCCTATCAACAACCACCTAATCTCAACCCACCATCACTAACTGAGGATAGACTTTCCAAGATTGAGGCTCTACTTGAAGACATATGTAGAGAAGTCCAAGACAACAAGGTGTTTAAGGATGAAGTGCGAGCCAATATCAAAAACCAAGGGGAAACCATCAAGAGACTAGAGTCCCAAGTAGGGTATCTATCTCAACAAATTCCCAAACCCACTGATGGTTTTTCAAGTGACACAGAGAAGAACCCAAGAGGAGAAACAAAGAAAGTAAGGTGGGAAGAATACAAGATGATCACCACAAGTGATGAGAGGAGTATGGAGGAAGTAGAACACCTCCAATACAGTCCAAAGGAAACCCCAAAGGCTCAAAGGTGGTGTAGCAAGGAGAATGTATTCAAGATTTCTCGACATGTTTGCATCTCTTGATGTAAATATACCATTCATTAAGGTCCTCCAGCAAATGCCCTCCTACATCAATTATATAAAGGAGCTACTAGCCAAAAAGAATTCATTGAAGGGTGGACAAACAATAAAGATGAACAGGGAGTGCAGTGCTATTATCCAAACAGGGCCACCTACAAAGAAGAAGGACCCAGGGAGTTTCCACATTCCCTGTGCTATAGAGAGACAATGTTTGATAAAGGGCTCTGTGACCTGGGAGCAAGCATCAACTTAATGCCTTTGTCCCTCATGAAAAAGCTTCAAATCAATGAGCTAACACCCACAGACGTAATCATCAAACTGGCGAACAAAACCCAAAAACAGGCAATAAGAGTGGTTGAGAATGTGTTAGTGAAGGTTGGGAACTACTTCCTCCCCATAGACTTTGTTATCCTGGAAATGGAAGATAATCATATTCACCCCATCATTCTGGGAAGGCCATTCTTAGCCACAGCCAGAGCACTTATAGATGTAGAGCGAGGGGAGCTAGTATTGAGAATACATGATGAACAGCTCACCTTCAATGTTTTCAAACCCTCACAAGAAGCAGATCATGATAACAAGGAGTCAGAGGAAGAGCACAAGAAAGAGCTGATGGAAGAGCCAAACAAGGGAGCACAAGTACCACACCTGAAAACCCCTCATTGGCAACAACCAGTGTGATCAGAAGGAGCAACACCCAAGTGTAATCCAAGAGGATCTAGACCCATCAGAGTCATATGGGACAAGCAACAGAACCCTCCTGAAAGAGAAAACCACAAGGAACAAGAGGGCATCAAGGGACACAAGAAAAAAAGTCTCAATGGGATGGAAAAACAAGAAAATTCCTACAGAAGATTTCTCTTTAGGAGATGAAGTGATCTCTACATATTTTCCATCTATACCACCTCACCTCCCTACTATTCCATCTCAGCTGCCACTAGTGTACACCATCAACAAATTCTTGTCCTTAGAACATGTGGAACTTCTTAATAAAGCCAATGAAAACAGGTCCACGGCAAGGGGGAAAGATTTGAAGCACTACCAACCACCCTAACTAGGGCCAAACGTCAAGCTAATGACGCTAAAGAAGCGCTTCATGGGAGGCAACCCATGTTCTATACCCTCTCTTTTTAATCTCTAATAGTAGTAATAAAGTAAAGTTCATGGATTCTAAATCAATTTTGACAAACAATATAAGCATCCCTACATGCAGCATATAGTACATGACAAGTTTGGTGTTCAAGGCACACCAAGAGGGCTTGAACACACTCAAGGGGTATGAGATTCCTTTCAAATCTTGTTGCACCATATGATCACAAACAAGTTTAGTGTTACCAACGTTGCATGCATGGGAGAATAAGTGGTCGATTGATTTGTATCCATGAAAAGCATTTAGTTATTTAGTTATTCTAAAAACAAAAGAAAAAGATTTTAACAGTAGCTATTTCACACTTTAATTCTTCCCACCAAAAATTCAATTAACCATTTTGCATTCCTTTTGTCTTGTATAGAAAATCAAAAAGAGGATTGGTAGTACTTGATAAGACAATCAAAGAAGGGAGATTCGGCCACTATACCAAGGAGACTACACACTTGTCTTCAAGGGGAGTATCTTTGGAAGTGTTGCCATGCAACATTGGGAGTTGGATAGCCTTGGAGACCGAATCAAGACCCTCATAAAAGGGGTGATCTTCGTGCTCATCCAATGGCAAACCCCAACCATCCGTCATTAAAACAACACTATCAATCCACACCCTTCAAACACCCATCATCCTTCTATATAAATGATCCCCATTCTACAACCTCTCCATACACACTTGTTATTCTCATTCATCTCCCTTCCTTCTCTCGAACACACACACTCCATTCTCCACCAAGAGTTTTCATACACACTCCCATAGTCACATCTTGTGAGCAACAAACATATCAACCAACCTTCATGGCATCATCAAGCTCCAAGAGGCAAAAAGGGACGGAACCTATAGAGCAGCCTCCTTTCGATGAAAAGAAATTTAGAACTTTTTATCATGCACTACAATTTGGGTGGATGGCTGATAAAGAAGTCATATATGAGTTAGGCTTTCAAGTCATAAAAACTGAGTGCCCCGAAATCACAGAGAAGGTGGAAAAACGTCGATGGGAGCTCCTCACCGATCTGATTACAAGGGTGAACGCAACTCTGGTAAGAGAGTTTTATGCAAATGCGGTTAGACATGACAAGGCAGATGAATCCTATACAAGTTTCGTGAGAGGGGTAATGGTGGATTTTAGTCCCATGAACATCATAAGAGTGCTAAAGCTGTGAACCATACCCTTTGCAGAAAAGAGCTATCACTCAAGAATAAATAACAACCCCAACCACGACCAGATTATGAAAGACATCTGTGTGCAGGGAGCAGATTGGGACAGAGACCCCCATGGGAAACCCAGATTTATAAAAAGAGGAGACCTCCTTCCTGAGGCTAAGGGGTGGTTCGAAATTGTAAGGATATCCATCCTCCCAGCCGGAAACAACTCAGAGGTAAACCTTAAGAGAGCAACAATGGTGCAATGCATAATGAAGGGAGGAGAAATCAAGGTTCATGAACTCATAGCCCAAGGTATTCGGAAGATGGCTGAGAAGAGTGATTCTGGAGGAAGGTTAGGTTACCCCAGCACTATTCTCCGTCTTTGCAACAAGACTGGGGTGGTGTTCAAAGATGGAAATCTCGAATGGATCAAAGTTGGCCTTCCAATTACTTTTCGTCGGATACATGCTGCTGCACCTCCCCTACCTCAACGAAGACTACGAAAGAGGCCAGCCCATCGAGCTGAAGAAGGACAACATCCACAGGAGCAAGCCCCAGCCACCTTAGACATGCACCAACTACAAGAGGATATTGATACCTTGTCAAGGCAATACATGGAAAATCAAGGGGCACAGAAGGAGCTTCAAATGCAAATAATGGATCGCCAAGAAGAGTCACTCTCTAGATGGATGAATCAGCAAGGGGAATGGCAAAAACAATTGATGGAACAGCAATTGGAACAAGGGAGACAATGGAGTGAGTCCTTCCATAACTTGAACCAAAAGCAAGATCAACAACAAGAAGCCATCCAAAAGCTAATCAACATCCAAGCACATCAAGGTACACATATTCATGAGATGCATAGAAAACAAAGAGAACAGGCAGATCTTTTCGATGAATACAGAGCATTTTCGGAAGGGGTTTACATGAGTGAAACTGGATATCATGTAAACACCCAAGCCAGGCTTGGGTACTTAGTCGGACAACTACCTGTATTACATCCTGGGATCACAAAATATGAGGATGTAAAGGATGAATTAGCACGAGTGGAATGAGAAAGGGCCGAAAAGAGTCATGAATCAGTAAGGAAGGCACTAGAAGATTGGAAAATAGCCAGAATGAATCGAATGAAAGGAAGCACAAGTGGACATAAAGAAGACAAGGAAGCAAAAGAACATGAGCATTCCAATAAGTGAAAGGTGGTGGAGTTCCTTCTTAGTTCTATCTCTTTCAAAGCTTTAAATAAGAAAAATCATGTATGAAATAGAACATGTGTCCATAGTAGCTTAGGAATCTTCAATTATGCTTTAAAATTTTTTTTCTTAGGTCCATGCTCACTATTCTAATGTCCCTAGTTTTCATTTTCATCTTGCTTATATGTATGCTTGTCCTTTAAGTTAATTAAAAAAATGTTATGAAAAGAACAAGAGTGGAGTTATCTTGTGAAGTGAATTCTGAATATTTGTGGTAGGGTGATTAATTAGCTAAATTGGTTCACCAACAAGGTAGGAAGGCAACTATCTATCCTGAATCCTATGCTTGAACCACATCCTATGAGACTAACCAAATAATAAGATCCCAATAAGAAAAGAGAAAGAGCAATAAAAGTTGAAAAGGAAAGAAAAACAATAAAAAACAATGCTAGGCACCAAGGGTTTGAAGATTGAGGCATGTGTCTGTGGTGTTCATGTACAAAGGATATGCTTGGATGAATAAGCTCTTAGGGGTGCCTTATCACTTGGTAACTTGGATTAACTAATCCGGGATTATCAGCTGAAAGTCCACTATCAAGAGTGACCTTTGCCACAAAACACTTAGTAACCCAAAGAGGTGCTGGACACCAAGGTCTCAAGAAAGAAAAATAACAAACCATGTCCCTGTGGTGTGTATGTATGGGGGAAAGAGACTTGAGGGAGTAAGTCCTTAAGGGTGTTTTAACACCTAGCACCTTGAACCAATTGGTTTGGGAGTGTTGGCTGAAAGCTTATCATAAAGAGTCGCCCTCTTACAGAGCACTTAGCCTAAAAAGGAATGCAATAAACCTTGGAAAAGAAGGAAGGATCAAAAACTAGGAAGTCTCAAAGGATGCAATCAAGAGAGTGATCAAGGGCATGATAAAGGCTTGAAACCCAGTAAAGGAATGAACCTAAGTTGCTATGCATGAAACCCCATAAACTAGGAATTTTACTTTTATATTGATCATCTTGTTTCTTTTATTCATTCTTCCTATGTTTTAGTACTTGCTTAGGGACAAGCAAGCTTTTAGTTTGGTGTTGTGATGCCAGGGCATCTAGGCCAGTTTCACTAACCTTTTCTTTACTATTTTAGGGTAGTTTCATGCATTTTCTTAGTGAATAAGGCAAGTTTTTGGATGAAAATACACTCACACCTTGATTCAAGCAACTATTGTGAATTTTACATGATTTCATATGGATTTTGCAAGGATTGAATGACAAATTGATGTTGCATAATATCATGACTTGGGCTAGAGCTTTGATTCACTTTATTTGCTTGATTTCAGGACAAAGGAAGCAAGGAAGAACCACGCTAGTAGCCACATTAATCTAGTTAACGTGACCACTAACGGGGAATGGGAATGAGCTTGCAACGTTAATGAGAAAAGTGATCACCAATAACGCCTGCGAAGCCATCATAAGCCCACGTTAATTGCCATGTTAACTAGGTTAACGTGGTAGTTAACATGGAGATAAAGAGAGCTCCAGCGTTAGTGGTAAACGTGAACACCACTAATGCTCCAAAAGTTGGTAATTAGCCACGTTAAGAGTCATGTTAACTTAGTTAACGTGAACTCTAACGTGGAAGGGAGGAACAATGCCAACGTTAGTGACACTCACCTTTGTCACTAACGTTGGATCAAGCTAGCATTGCCCACGTTAGTGGTCACGTTATGACCACTAATGTGAAAGTTAACGTGGAGCTAAGATTGATGAGCCAACGTTAGTGACACTCACCTTTGTCACTAACGTTGGAGATGGCATTCACTACCACATTAGTGGCCACGTTAACTTAGCTAACATGAACTCTAACATGGAGAGTAGGGGCATTTGGAGCGTTAGTGACAAAGGTAAGTGTCACTAACGCTCTCGAAGATGAGGCATGCCCACGTTAAGAGCTACGTTAGTTATACTAACGTGAACTCTAACGTAGGGACAAAGGGCACAATGCAACGTTATTGGAAAAGGTGATTCCCAATAACGCTTGCGAAGGTTCATAAGGCAACGTTAGTGGTCATGTTAGTGCCACTAACGTTGAAGTTAGCGTGGATTATATGGGGTTGGAACGTTAGTAAAAAAAGGTGATTACCACTAACGTTCTCGAACCCACATTCTCACTTAACGTTAACATCACTAACGCCCATGCCTAACTCACACTTTTCTGCAAGCTGAGCCCACTAAAGATTTATAACTGCTTTAACTCAAGATCTAAGGCCCACATCTAAGTCTTGAAGAACTCACTAGAAGATCAAGAAGAGTAGAATATATAGGAGTAGTTTTGAACTATAGAGAAGCTTGGCACTTTGGAGAACTACCCTCTGTATATTTACTTTTCTGCATTTTTACTAGTGAAGGATGTATTCCTTTCTGCCATTTTCCATTCCCAGAGCTATGAACAACTAAACCCCTTTCATTGGGTTAGGGAGCTCTGTTGTAATTTGATGAATCAATTATAGTTTTCATTCTTTTTCTTCTTTCTTCTCTTTTGATTTACTAGAAAGCTTTCGATCTTAATTCAATTGGTTAATTGTCTTGGAAAAGAAACTCTCCATAATTGAATCTCCTCTGAGCCTTTGAAAAGGGATGAGGAGATCATGCTAGAAATGCTTTTTCGTGTTGGACTAAATTGGGGTTTGGGCGGATATAGTGACATGTAATCCTCCCAACACTTTGATTTGAAAATACATGTGGTATAATCAGTGACCATATTTCATCTCTTCTCATGAGCAATTAAATCAAGGAATTGGGCAATTGTTCAAGCTTAGAGAGGTTGGATTGCCAAGGAATTGGGATCCAATCACTTAAGATTGCCAAGGAGATCAATAGATGCATTGATTGAGGAAGAGATGAAAATGAATTTGATCCGGAGAATGCAACATCTCCTAAGCCCAATGAATTTTCATTCTGATCTTACCCATTCTCTTTACTTTCTGCCATTTATTTCCATGCTCATTTCCCCAAATCCCCATTTAAGATTCTGCATTTTATTTTCTGCTATTTACTTTTCTGCCATTTAATTTTCTGTAATTCTCAAACTATACTCTGTTTAACTCAACTAGCATACTCTTCCAACTAAAGTTGCTTGACCAATCAATCTCTGTGGGATTCGACCTCACTTTATTGTGAGTTTTTACTTGACGACAATTTGGTATACTTGCTGAAGAGAAATTTGTTGAGAGACAAGTTTTTGTGCATCAGAAATCCTATCCTAGTTATCCTTATCAATTGTGATGAGAATTGTTCATTTCTCCCACTTAGTTAACCCTCAACGAATGAAGGAAAGTTAAGTGGACTAATCAATTTGATTCCTCAAGTCCTAGTCAGCTCCTAAGGAAAGACTTGCTTTAGTGGAATCTGGTGGACGAAATTGTGATTCCTTTGTTATTGTATTGTGTAAAATTCATTGCTTTTTCAACTATGTATGGACACAACTCCGTTCAACTTAACCAGCAAGTGTACTGGGTCATCCAAGTAATACCTTACGTGAGTAAGGGTCGATCCCACAGAGATTGTTGGTATGAAGCAAGCTATGGTCACCTTGTAAATCTCAGTTAGGCAGATTAAATTGGTTTATGATGAGTTTCGAAAATTAATTAATAAAAAGAAAATAAAAAGGGATAGAAATACTTATGTAAATTAATAGTGGGAATTTCAGATAAGTGTATGGAGATGCTGTGCTCCTCTTGAATCTCTACTTTCCTATTACATTCATCCAATCCTTCCTACTCCTTTCCATGGCAAGCTGTATGTAGGGCATCACCGTTGTCAATGGCTACATCCCATCCTCTCAGTGAAAACGTTCCTATGCTTTATCACAGCACGGCTAATCATCT
>NC_029774.3:46162577-46169563 GCF_000817695.3 Arachis duranensis
GAATGCACCGAGGACGGTGCAAACTTTTAAGTGTGGGGAGATCGTCCGACTGATCAGCGATTTTGGGTGACAAATTTTTAATTCCAACACTTTTGCATTTTATTTTAGGTTTTGTTATTTTTGCATATATATATACACAATAAGCTAAGTCAAAATAATGAAATTTTTCGAGAAAATCATCTATAGGGCACCAATTGATTTGAGTGAAAAATTTTCATAAAACTTGTTTGAATTATATATATATATATATATTGTGGAACATGTTTTAAGCTAAGAACACAAGCATGTGAGTTTTGAGCCTAATGGTGTGGTTACATCTTATAACCACTTATTTTCCTTCTTGTGTGCATTATTCTCTTTCTATGATTATGATCTTTGATTTGTTTAATTCTTTATGTCCATTATTCCTTGTATACATGCATTTATATAATTGAGGCCATCATTTCATTAGCTCACTTACCCAAATAGCCTTACCTTTTATCTTCCATTGTTAGCCAACTTTGAGCCTACGATTAATCCCCTTTATTCTTAATATTAGCACATTACAAGCCTTAAAGCGAAAAACAATAATTGTCCTTTATTTGGATTTTTGATTAGCTTAGACTAGTGAGTTCGTGTATCATTCAAGTGTGGGAAAATTTGGGACATTGGTTGGGAAAAGGTGTGTGTTGTATTTTGTTGAAAATCATGGGAATTGAGTATATACTCATGTGTTAATTAAATGTAAAACCATATGCATTGATACTTTTGTACATCCTTTATTGCAAAAAGAAAAAAATGAGAAAATAAAAAGAAAAAATATACATATACAAAAGAAAAAAAATAGAAAGAAAAAAAAGAAAAAGAAAATAAATAAAAGGGGACAAAATGCTCCAAAGTGAAGCTCAATAATAGTCAATGCATATAAGTTGTGGTAAAAAAAAAGAGAATGCATGAGTTTGTGAAAAAGTGAAGAATGGGTAGTTAGGTTAGCACTTAATTGTATAGGTTGTCATAGGTTAGGTGATAAACCCCATTTGTAGGGTTTATCTTGTATTGATTTTTGGGGATTTTATCACCTTTTACCCACATTTATTCAATGAAATAGCATGATTTTGTATATTCTCCTTTAATTGTGCTTAAGAGTGAAAACATGCTTTTTAGGACTTAAAATAGCTAAATCTAATTCACCTTGATTCCATTAGATGCCTTGATATGTTTGTTAAGTGATTTCAGATTTAGGAGGCAAAGATTGGATAAAGGGAATAAAGGAAAAGCTTGTAAATATGGAGAACTCATGAAGAATGAAGGAATCGTAAAAGTTGTCAAGCCGAACTCTTCACACTTAATCGGTCATAACTTGAGCTACAGAGGTCCAAATGATGCGGTTCTAGTTGGGTTGGAAAGCTAACATCTGGGGCTTCAAAATGATATAAGATTTGCTATAGTTGCTATAGGTATGGTGATGCGCACGCGCACTGTACGCGCACGCGTCGTTGCTGCCATATGATCCACTTAAAGCAATATGTGGCCAGCGATTTTAGAAGCCTTGTCGGCACAATCCAACTCATTTTTTATGCTATTTAAGCCAAGGATTGAAGAGAGGTGAGGGAGTTAGTTACCATTATTTTAGTTGAGCTTAGTTTAGTAGTTAGAGTTAGTTTCTAGAGAGAGAAGCTCTCTCTTCTCTCTAGAATTAGGATTAGGTTTAGTTCTTAGATCTAGGTCTTAATATTTGCTTTCATCTTCTTCTACTTCTCAATTCTTTGTTGTTACATTCATCATTCTTCTACTCTTTTGTTGTAATCTCTTTTATGTTATTCTTGTGTTTTGTTATAGATCTACTTTTGTTCCTTCTACTTTCTTTTAATTCAATTCAAGGTAATTCATAATAATTGTGTTCATTTGATTTGTTGTTGTTAATTCTTTGCAATTAGTTGTTGTTAGATATTGTTCTTGTTGTTGATTTACTATGATTTCCTTTTATGCCTTCCAAGTGTTTGATGAAATGCTTGGTTGGATTTTAGAGTAGAATTTTATACTCTTGGCTTGGAAAGGTAACTTAGGAACTCTTGAGTTACTAATGTCCAAGTGATTGATGATTGGGAGCCATTGACTCTAGTTCTCACTAATTGAATTAGTGGAGAGTTAGGACCTATGGACTAGGATTGATATAACTCATTTGACTTTCCTTTACTAAGTTAGAGGATGACTTAATGGGATCAATCCTTGCTAATTCTCATATTGTGATTAGTGATTAGGATAGAGATCCTTGACCACCAACCCTTGCCAAGACCTTTTTAGCTATTAGTTTACTTTTTTTGCCATTTATCTTTCATGTCTCTTATCAAAACCCCAAAAATAACTCATAACCAATAACAAGACACTTTATTGTAATTCCTAGGGAGAACGACCCGAGGTTCAATACTTCGGTTTATAAATTTTAAGGGCTTGTACTTGTGACAAACAAATTTTTGTATGAAAGGGTTATTGTTGGTTTAGAGACTATTCTTTACGACGAGATTTCATTAGTGAAATTCTAAACCATCAAAAATCCGTTCATCAAAATGGCGTCGTTGCCGGGGAGTTGCAATGGTGTTGTGTTATTGGTTATTGTATATATGTGAATATTGTGAATATATTGCCTTTTGCTTTATTTGCTAGTTGTAGAATTTTGTTTCTCTTGATTTCTATTAGCTTTTGAATTTTATTTTCTCTTTTCATTATGAATTCTCACTTTGGCTATGAGTGTGATTACAACTATGTTGTAGGTGATGAGAACTATAATGAGAATGTGTATCAAGGATGGGATAACCAAAGGTGGGAGGAGCCATATGCATATGATCAATCTTCATGGCAACAACCTCCACCAATGCACTATGAAGAAGAGCCATTCTATTATGCACACCAATCAAATGGCTATGGTGAATCTCCTTGTGACTTTCAAGAATCATCATCACCATATGCCTATGACTTCAATCCTCAACATGAACCATACTCACAAGCCTCTTTTCACCAAATACCTCCATATGACCTTGATCCATATCCACCATACCAACCACCTTTTGAGCCATATAAACCATATATAGAGCCACCACCATTCCAACATCAATATTTTCAAGAGCCACCCCCTCCATATTATTACTAAGATGAACCACCTCCAATATATGAAACTTTCCAACCACAAGATGAATACTACTTTCCACCACAACCTCCCATGGAAGAATACTCATGTCCTTCAATCCAAGAGCCCTATGATCTTACTCATGATATCCAAGCGGACCAAGAGTCAAGGGATCGTCTCAAGGAAGTATTGGATCAATTTCAAGCAACCATGGAGCATGTTGTGCAACAAGTGAAAAAAGTGGAGAATGTTGAATCACCACACCCTAATTATGATGAACCACCTTTCTATTATGAACCCTTCCCCCAATATGATGAACCCTCCCATCCACCCCAACCTCTAATGGATGAAACCCTCGTGTTCTTCTTCAAGGACAAGAGGAGATGACAAGGGATGTGCAACAATTCATGACCGCCTTGGATGAGGTGGTAAACCGGCTAGCATCCCAACTTTTGGACACTCAAGGAACTCCCACGGCTACATGTGGAGAATCAAAAGAAGAGCATAGCATGAAGGAGAGATTGGAAACTCCGGTGGAAAAGGATGAAGACTACTTTGTGTTAGAACAATTGGAGGAACCTATGACCATTGAAGAAGAGGAAGAAGTGGTTGAAGACTTAGGAGATGTGGAACCCCCATGGGAAGCTAGAGTTATAGAAAACCCCCCCAAGAAGATTAAAGTTGATGTTGAGGAGGAGTGTGCACAACCTCCAAGGCATATCCCATATGAAGACTTGGAAGGAATAGAGCAAGAATCGAGTTCCCTCAGTGATGAAGATCAAGCATCAAATCCTAGTGGTGAATCGTTTGAACTTGAAGAACCTTCTCCCGATGAAGAAGAGAGCGATGTGGAGGTAGATTTCTCTCAACCTCCCATTTATGATTTAAATGATGGAGAAGTTACTAATTAGTCATAGTTTAGTTTTAGAAGTATTTTAGAGTTACTTTCTAGAGAGAGAAGCTCTCTCTTCTTTCTAGAGTTAGTTTAGATCTAGATCTACTTCTTTTACTTCTTCTCTTTTGCTTTGGATTTCCTCTTTTATCTTTAATTGTTCTTTTGTGGTTGTAGAATTTGATGCATGGAAACTTATCTCTTAACAAATTTCCCTTCGGCAAGTATACCGAATTGTCGTCAAGTAAAAACTCACAATAGAGTGAGGTCGAATCCCACAGGGATTGATTGGTCAAGCAACTTTAGTTGGAAGAATATGCTAGTTGAGCTAAACAGAAGGTAGTCGGTATTACAGGAAATTAAATAGCGGGAAAGTAAATGGCAGAAAATAAAGTGCAGAATCTTAAATGGGGATTTGGGGAGATGAACATGAAAATAAAGAGCAGAAAGTAAAGAGAATGGGTAAGATCAGAAATGGAGAATTCATTGGGCTTAGGAGATGTTGCATTCTCCGGATCAAGTTCATTCTCATCTCTTCCTCAATCAATGCATTCATTGATCTTCTTGGCAATCTTAAGTGATTGGATCCCAATTCCTTGGCAATCCAACCTCTCTAAGCTTAAATAATTGTCTAATTCCTTGATTTAATTGTTCATGGGAAGAGATGAAGTGTGGTCACTGATTATACCACATGTATTTCCAAATCAAAGTGTTGGGAGGATTACATGTCACTATATCTGTCCAGACCCCAATTTAGTCCAACATGAGAAAGTATTTCTAGCATGATCTCCTCGTCCCTTTTCCAAGGCTCAGAGGAGATCTAATTATGGAGAGTTTCTTTTCCAAGACAACTAACCAATTGAATTAAGATCGAAAGCTTTCTAGCAAATCAAGAGAAAAAAAAAGAGGAAAAAGAATGAAAACTATAGTTGATCCATCAAATTACAACAGAGCTCCCTAACCCATTGAAAGGGGTTTAGTTGTTCATAACTCTGGAAATAGAAAATAGTAGTGAAGAATACATGCTTAGCTAGAAAAATGCAGACAGAAAGTAAATATACAGGGGGTAGTTCTCCAAAGTGCCCAGCTTCTCTATAGTTCAAAACTACTCCTATATATACTATTCTTCTTGATCTTCTAGTGAGTTCTTTAAGTCTTGAATGTGGGCCTTAGATCCTGAGTTGAAGCAAGTACAATCTTCAGTGGGCTCAGCTTGCAGAAAAGTGTGAGTTAGGCATGGGCGTTAATTAGGACGTTAGTGGTGTTAACGCTGAGTGAAAATGTGGGTTCTAGAGCGTTAGTGGCAATCACCTTTCTCACTAACGTTTCCACCTCAAAATAGTCCGCGTCATGATCCTTCGCAAACGTTATTGGGAATCACCTTTTCCAATAACGTTGCATTGTGCTCCCTTTCTCCACGTTAGAGTTCACGTTAACTAGGTTAACGTGGCTCTTAACGTGGGTATGCCTAAGCTTCGAGAGCATTAGTGACATTTACCTTTGTCACTAACGCTCCAAACGCCCCTCCTCTCCACATTAGAGTTCATGTTAACTAGGTTAACGTGGCCACTAACGTGGTAGTGAATGCCATCTCCAACGTTAGTGACAAAGGTGAGTGTCACTAACGTTGGCACATCATGCTTAGCTCCACGTTAACTTTCACATTAGTGGTCTTAACGTGACCACTAACGTGGGCAATGTTGGCTTGATCCAACGTTAGTGACAAAGGTGAGTGTCACTAACGTTGGCATTGTCTTTCCCTTCCACGTTAGAGTTCACGTTAACTAGTTTAACGTGACTCTTAACGTGGCTAATTGCCAATTTGTAGCGTTAGTGGTATTCACTTTTACCACTAACGCTGGAGCTCCCTTTTTCTCCACGTTAACTATCACATTAACCTAGTTAACGTCGCAATTAACGTGGGCTATTGATGGCTTCGTAGGCGTTATTGGCGATCACCTTTTCCATTAACGCTACAAGCTTGTCCCTATTCCACATTAGTGGTCACGTTAATTAGGTTAATGTGACTGCTAACGTGGCTTCTTCTTGCTTCCTTTGTCCAGAAATCAAGCAAATAAAGTGTATCAAAGCTCTAGCCCAAGTCATGAGATTATGCATCATCAATTTGTCATTCAATCCTTGCATAATCCTTATGAAATCATGTGAAATTCACAATAGTTGCTTGATTCAAGGTGTAAATGAAATTTCATCCAAAACTTGCTTATTTCCTAAGAAAATGCATGAAACTACCCTAAAACAGTAAAGAAAAGGTCAGTGAAACTGGCCTTGATGCCCTGGCATCACAACACCAAACTTAAAGCTTCCTTGTCCCTAAGCAAGTACTAAAACATAGGAAGAATGAATGAAAGAACAAGATGAACAAATAATTATAATAGAAGTTAAATCCCTGGTTTATGGGGTTTCATGCATAGCAACTTAGGTTCATTCCTTCACTGGCTTCCAGGCCTTTATCATGCCCTTGAATACTTGCTTGATTGCTGATGAGCGGATAATTTATACGCTTTTTGGCATTGTTTTCATATAGTTTTTAGTAAGTTTGAGCTACTTTTAGGGATGTTTTCATTAGTTTTTATGTTAAATTCACATTTCTGGACTTTACTATGAGTTTGTGTGTTTTTCTGTGATTTCAGGTAAATTCTGACTGAAATTGAGGGATTTGAGCAAAACTCTGAAGAAGGCTAACAAAAGGACTGCTGATGCTGTTGGATTCTGACCTCCCTGCACTCGAAATGGATTTTCTGGAGCTACAGAACTCCAATTGGCGCGCTCTCAACGGCGTTGGAAAGTAGACATCCAGAGCTTTCCAGCAATATATAATAAGTCCATACTTTATTCGAAGAATGACGACGTAACTTGGCGTTGAACCCCAAGTTCAAGCTGCTGTCTGGAGTTAAACGCCAGAAAAACGTCATAATCCGGAGTTGAACGCCCAAAACACATCATAACCTGAAGTTTGACGCCAAGAAATGC
>NC_029774.3:46170733-46171601 GCF_000817695.3 Arachis duranensis
TGTGCACCAAGTTTTTGGCGCCGTTGCCGGGGATTGTTTGAGTTTGGACAACTGACGGTTCATCTTGTTGCTCAGATTAGGTAATTTTCTTTTCAAAAATCTTTTTCAAAATTTTTCTTTTATTTTTCGTTATTCCAAAAATGTTTTTCGAAAAAAATCAATAAAAATACAAAAAAAAATTAGAAAATCATAAAAATCAAAAATATTTTGTGTTTCTTGTTTGAGTCTTGTGTTGAATTTTAAGTTTGGTGTCAATTGCATGATTTTAAAAAAAATTTTTCTTGCATTTTTCGAAAATCCCATGCATTCATAGTGTTCTTCATGATCTTCAAGTTGTTCTTGATAAGTCCTCTTGTTTGATCTTGATATTTTCTTGTTTTGTGTTGTTTGTTGTTTTTCATATGCATTTTTCGTTTGTTAGAGTCCATGCATTAAAGATTTCTAAGTTTGGTGTCTTGCATGTTTTCTTTGCATCAAAAATTTTTCAAAATTATGTTCTTGATGTTCATCATGATCTTCATAGTGTTCTTGGTGTTCATCTTGACATTCATAGCATTCTTGCATGCATCTTGTGTCTTGATCCAAAATTTTCATGTTTTGGGTCATTTTTGTGTTTTTCATTCAAAATTTGATTTCAAAAATATCTTTTCCTTAATTCCCTACAAAATTTCGAATAAATTTTGGGTTGACTTGGTCAAAAATTTTTAAAATTAGTTATTTCTTACAAGTCAAGTCAAAATTTCAATTTTAAAAATCTTATCTTTTCAAAATCTTTTTCAAAAATTATATCTTTTTCATTTTTTTCTATTTTTTGAAAATTTCAAAAAAATCTTTTTCAAAATATTTTCAAAATCTTTTTCTTATCTTT
>NC_029774.3:46175821-46176556 GCF_000817695.3 Arachis duranensis
CTCGAGGGCGAGCAATATTTTAAGTTTGGTGTGGTAAAAGCATAAGCTTTTTATTTTTCCATTACCATTGATGGCACTTAAGGCCGGAGAATCCTCTAGAAAAGGAAAAGGGAAGACAAAAGCTTCCACCTCCGAGTCATGGGAGATGGAAAGATTCATCTCCAAGAGCCATCAATACCACTTCTATGATGTTGTGGCAAAGAAGAGGGTGATCCCTGAGGTCCCCTTCAAGCTCAAAAAGAATGAGTATCCGGAAATCCGACATGAGATCCAAAGAAGAGGGTGGGAAGTCATCACCAACCCCATGCAACAAGTCGGATTATTGATGGTTCAAGAGTTCTATGCTAATGCATGGATCACAAGGAACCATGATCAAAGTATGAACCCGAATCCAAAGAGCTATCTCACAATGGTTCGGGGGAAATACTTAGATTTCAGTCCGGAAAATGTGAGGTTGGCGTTTCATCTACCCATGATGCAAGGTGATGAACGCCCCTACACAAGGAGGGTCAACTCCAATCAAAGGTTGGACCAAGTCCTAATGAACATTTGTGTGGAAGGCGCCCAATGGAGAGTAGACTCCAAAGGCAAACCAGTCCAACTAAGATGACTGGACCTCAAGCCTGTAGCTAGAGGATGGCTGGAGTTCATCCAAAGATCCATCATCCCTACAAGCAACCGATCTGAAGTTACTGTGGATCGGGCCATCATGATTCATAGCATCATGATTGGAGA
>NC_029774.3:46179118-46198388 GCF_000817695.3 Arachis duranensis
ATCAGCCATGGGTGATGCCTCCAGACTGGTTAGCTGTGCGAGTGACAGCCGCACAGGTTATTTCCCCGTGAGGAATGAAAGTAGCCACAGTTGATGGTGAACCCCTATACAAAGCTTGCCATGGAAAGGAGTAAGAAGGATTGAGTAGAAGGAGTAGGAGAGCAGGCGTCCAAGAGCTCTACAGCATCTCCATCCGCTTATCTGAAATCCTACCAATGAATCTGCAT
Source organism: Arachis duranensis (assembly GCF_000817695.3). NCBI lineage: Eukaryota > Viridiplantae > Streptophyta > Magnoliopsida > Fabales > Fabaceae > Arachis > Arachis duranensis. Next base: position 46,179,346 of record NC_029774.3, read on the forward strand.
AAGTGTTCTATCCTTTTTATTATATTCTATTTTATTATTTCTATTTTCGAAAACCCATAAACTATTTTAAATCTGCCTAACTGAGATTTGCAAGGTGACCATAGCTTGCTTCATACCAACAATCTCTGTGGATTCGACCCTTACTCACGTAAGGTTATTACTTGGACGACCCAGTACACTTGCTGGTTAGTTGAACGAGATTGTGAAGAAAATAAACAATGCCCTCAGAGTATACATCTTTTATAAATCCAATTACAAGAAAAAAGGGAATCACAATTTCGTCCACCAATTGCATCCTTTGAGACTTCTTAATTATTGATCCTCCCTTCCCTTCCAAGGTTTATTGCATTCCCTTTTAGGCTAAGTGCTATGTAAGAGGGCGACTCTTTAAGATAAATTTTCAGCCAACACTCCCGAACCAGTTGGTTCAAGGTGCTAGGTGTTAAGACACCCTTAAGGACTTACTCCCTCAAGTCTCTTTCCCCCATACATACACACCACAGGCACATGGTTTGTTATTTTTCTTTCTTGAGACCTTGGTGTCCAGCACCTCTTTGGGTTGCTAAGTGCTTTGTGGCAAAGGTTACTCTTGATAGTGGACTTTCAGCTGATAATCCCGGATTAGTTAACCCAAGTTACCAAGTGATAAGGCACCCCTAAGAGCTTATTCATCCAAGCATATCCTTTGCACATGAACATCACAGACACATGCCTCAATCTTCAAACCCTTGGTGCCTAGTATTATTTCTTATTATTTTTCTTTCCTTTTCACTTTTATTGCTCTTTCTCTTTTCTTATTAGGATCTTATCAATTAGCTAGTCTCCTAGGGTGTGTTTCAAGCATATGATTCAGGGTAGATAGTTGCCTTCCTACCTTGTTGGTGAACCAACTTAGCTAATTAATCACCCTACCACAAACATTCAGGATTTACTTCACAAGATAACTCAACTCTTGTTCTTTTCATAACATCTTCTTTTTGATTGTCTTAAAGGACAAGCATACAAGTAAGCAGGGGTGAGAATGCAGTAGGGACACTAGACTAGTAAACATAGACCTAAGCAATGAAAACTTCTAAAGGCAGAATTGAAAATCTTAAACTACTATAGAAGCATGTTTTATTTCATATATGATTTTCCTTATTTAAAGCTTGAAAGAGATCAAACTAAGAAGGAACTCCACCACCTTTTATTCTTGGGGATGCTCATGTTCTTTTGCTTCCTTGTCTTCTTTGTGTCCACTTGTGCTTCCTTTCATCCGATTTATTCTGGCTATTTTCCAATCTTCTAGTGCCTTCCTCACTGATTCATGACTCTTTTCGGCCCTTTCTCGTTCCACTCGTGCTAATTCATCCTTTATGTCTTCATATCTTATGATCCCATGGTGTAATACAGGTAGTTGTCCGACTAAGTACCCAAGCCTGGCTTGGGTATTTACATGATATCTAGTCTCACTCATATAAACCCCTTCGGAAAAAGCTCTGTACTCGTCAAAGAGATCTGCCTGTTCTCCTTGTTTCCGATGCATCTCATGAATGTGTGCACCTTGATGTGCTTGGATGTTGATTAGCTTTTGGATGGCTTCTTTTTGTTAATCTTGCTTTTGGTTCAAGTTATGGAAGGACTCATTCCACTGTCTCCCTTGTTCCAATTACTGCTCCATCAATTGTTTTTTCCACTCCCCTTGTTGATTCATCCATATAGAGAGTGATTCTTCTTGGCGGTCCATTATTTGCATTTGAAGCTCCTTCTGTGCCCCTTGATTCTCCATGTATTTCCTAGACAAGGTATCAAAAGTCTCTTGTAATTGGTGCATGTCTAAGGTGGCTGGGGCTTGCTCATGTGGGTTTTGTCCTTCCTCAGCTTGATGAGCTGGCCTCTTTCTTAGTCTTCGTTGAGGTAGGGGAGGTGCAGCAGCATGCATCCGTCGAAAAGTAATTGGAAGGCTGACTTTTATCCACTCGGGGTTTCCATCTTTGAACACCACCCCAGCTTTGTTGTAAAGACGGAAAATAGTGCTGAGGTAGCCTAACCTTCCTCCAGAATCACTCTTCTCAGCAAGCTTCCGAATGCCTTGGGCTATGAGTTCATGAACTTTGATTTCTCCTCCCTTCATTATGCATTGCACCATTGTTGCTCTCTTAAGATTTACCTCTCATGAAACTTGTATAGGATTCATCTGCCTTATCATATCTAACCGCGTTTGCATAAAACTCTCTTACCAGAGTTGCGTTCACCCTTGTAATCGGATCGGTGAGGAGCTCCCATCGATGTTTTTCCACCTTCTCTGTGATTTCAGGGCACTCAATTTTTGTGACTTGAAAGCCTAACTCATATATGACTTCATTCTCAGCCATCCACCCAAATTGTAGTGCATGGTAAAAGGTTTTAAATTTCTTTTCATCAAAAAGAGGCTGCTTCATAGGTTCTTTCCCCTTTTGCCTCTTGGAGCTTGATGATGCCATGTAAGAGACTTGGTGTGTGGAGATATTGAGTGTGTGTGTTCGAGAGAAGGAAGAGAAATGAATGAGAATGAGAATTGCGTAGGGAGAGGTGTAGAATGGGGGTTATTCATATAAAAAGGATGATGGGTGTTTGAAGGGTGTGGATTGATGGTGTTGCTTAATGATGGACAGTTGGGGTTTGGCATTAGATGAGCACAAGGATCACCTTTTTTATGAGGGTCTTGGTTCGGCCTCCAAGGCTATCCTACTCCCAATGTTGCATGGCAGCACTTCCCAAGGTACATCCTTTGAAGACACGTGTGTAGTTCCCTTGGTATAGTGGCTGAATCTCCCTTCTTTGGTTGTCCTATCAAGTACCACCAATCCCCTTTTTGATTTCCTATACAAGACAAAAGGAATGCAAAAAGTCAATTGAATTTTTGGTGGAAAAAATTAAAGTGTGAAATAGCTACTGTTAAAATCTTTTTCTTTTGTTTTTAAAATAACTAAATGCTTTTCATGAATGCAAATCAATCGACCACTCAATTTCCCATGCATGCAACGTTGGTAACACCAACTTGTTTGTGATAATATGGTGCAACAAGATTCAAAAAGAATCTCATACCATTGAGTGTGTTCAAGCCCTCTTGGTATGCCTTGAACACCAAACTTATCATGTACTATGTGCTGCATGTAGGGATTCTTATATTGTTGTCGAAGTTGATTTAGAATCCATGAACTTTGCTTTATTACTACTATTAGAGATTAAAGAGAGATGGTATGGAACATGGGTTGCCTCTCATGAAGCACTTTTTTAGCGTCATTAGCTTGACGTTTGGCTTTTGTCAGGGTGGTTGGTAGTGCTTCAAGTCTTCCCCCCTTGCAGTGAACCTGTTTCCATTGGCTTTGTTAAGAAGTTCCACATGTTCTAAGGATAAGATTTTGTTGATGGTGTACACTGGAGGCAGCTGAGATTGAATGGTGGGGAGATGAGGTGGTATAGATGGAAAGTAGGTAGAGACCACTTCATCTCCTGGAGAGAAGTCCTCTGTAGGGATTTTCTTATTCCTCCATCCCCTTGGGACCTTTTTCTTTGTTTCCCTTGATGTTACCTTGCTCCTTATGGTTCCTTCTTTTAGGGGGATTTTGTTGCTTATCCCATATGACTCTGGTGAGTCTAGCTTCTCTTGGGTCACACTTGGCTGTTGTTCCTTCTGACTACATTGCTTGTTAACCATAGCAGTTCTTAGGTGTGGTGTTTGTGCTCCCTTGTCTGGCTCTTCCATCAGCTCTTTATTGTGCTCTTCCTTCGACTCTTTGTTATCATTATCTGCTTCTTGTGATGGTTTGAAAACGTTAAAGGTGAGCTGTTCGTCGTGTATCCTCAATACTAGCTCTCCTCGCTCCACATCTATAAGCACCATGGCTGTGGCTAAAAATGGCCTCCCCAGGATGATGGGGTGGATGGAATTCTCTTCCATTTCTAGGATAACGAAGTTCGTGGGCAGGAAGTAGTTCCCAACCTTTACTAACACGTTCTCCACCACTCCTATTGCCTGTTTTTGAGTTTTGTCAGCCAATTTAATGATTACGTCTGTGGGTGTTAGCTCATTTATTTGAAGCTTTTTCATGCGGGATAGAGGCATTAAGTTGATACTTGCTCCCAGGTCACAGAGCCCCTTATCAATCATTGTCTCTCCTATAGCACAGGGAATATGAAAACTCCCTGTATCCTTCTTCTTTGTAGGTGGCTCTATTTGGATGAGAGCACTGCACTCCCTGTTCATCTTTATTGTTTGTCCACCCTTCAATGAACTCTTTTTGGCTAGCAGCTCCTTTATGTACTTGATGTAGAAGGGCATTTGCTGGAGGGCCTTAATGAATGGTATATTTATATCAAGAGATGCAAACATGTCGAGGGATCTTGAATACATTTTCCTTGCTACACCACCTTTGAGCCTCTAGGGAAAGGTGGTGCATATGGGTTCAGGGTCTCCCCCTTTTTTTAGCCCCTCCTTGTGTGTGTGCTGGGGTGTATGGTTTCTTTCTTCATGATTTTCCTTTAGAATGTCTTGGAGATGTTCTATTTGCGTGGGTGCTTCCTCCACACTCCTCTCATCACTTATAGTAATCATCTTGCATTCTTCCCACCTTACTTTTTTTGTTTCTCCTCTTGGGTTCTTCTCTGTGTCACTTGGGAAACTATCAATAGGTTTGGGAAACTGTTGAGAAAGATATCCCACTTGGGACTCCAGCCTCTTGATGATTTCCCCACTCAAAGTTAGGGTGATTTCTCCATCCAAAATTGTAAGTTTTGGAGTATGGATCATGGATCTGTTTGGGTGAGTTTCCAACATAATTGGCTTATTCCTAGTCACCTTCTTCTCCTATATTCACTCCTTCTTGAGCTGGTGATGAAGTGATGACTGCTGCAACTTGGTTTTCTTCTACCTTCTTGGTGAGATCTGCTAGCTGCTTGGTGATCATCTTATTTTGAGCCAGCAATGCATCCATGTGGTTCAGCTCCATTCCTCCTCGAGTGTTACTTCTTTCAGAAGCATAGAAGTAGTCATTCTTAGCTATCGTCTCAATAACATCTATGGCTTCTTCAATGGTTTTCTTCTTGTTTAGAGAGCTCCCTGATGAATGGTCTATAGCTTTCTTTGACTCATAATAAAGACCTTCATAGAAAATGTGAGTTGAACCCATTCATTGAACATCTCCGGTGGGCATCTTCTTGTTAAGTCCTTAAACCTCTCACATGCCTTATAGAGAATTTCGCCATTTTGTTGCCTGAAAGTTTACACCTCAGCCCTCAGCCTGTTGATTCTTTGAGGATGGTAGAATCTTGCCAAAAACTTGTTCACCACATCTTTCCAATTTGTTAAGCTATCCTTCGGGAAGGATTCTAGCCACTTAGATGCTTTGTCCCTAAGTGAAAAAGGGAATAGAGCAGTCTATAGACATCCGGATGGACACCATTAGACTTCACAGTGTCACATATTCTCAGGAAGGTGGTTAGATGTTGATTGGGGTCTTCTTGGACACTTCCTCCAAATGAGCAGTTGTTCTGAACAAGGGTGATGAGCTGGGGTTTTAATTCAAAGTTGTTGGCATGTATGGTGGGCTTTTGGATGCTACTTCTACAATTTCCTGGATTTGGATTGATGTAAGAGCTTAGAACTCTCTTCTCTTGCCCAGCATGATTTACAGGGCCCTATCTGGCATGGTTGTGAGCTTCTCCTTCATGGTTGTTTTCCAAGTTTTCCTCCATGTTTGTTTCAAAGTACTCTTCCTCTTCCTCAGCACCAACAACTCCTTTTCCTCTTACTTCCCTCCTCAATCTATGGAGGATCCTCTCAGGTTCCGAATCAAAGGAAGTTGAAGCTCCGTTTCTTCTCCCTGTCATACAACTAATAGAGCACACAGCAAGAAATAAAATAAAGATATTATTCTTGTTAGAGTGGCTGTTAGTGTGAGTGGTGCAAATTATCAAACAGTTAGTGGGTTAGTGAGCAGAATTGTAGATAATAACAAAGAAATCAACGAGGGGTAAGGGGATGAAGAAGAAACTAACGAAACTGAAGATAAATGACTAGATAAAATAAAAAATAAAAGAAAAATGCTCAATCTAGTGAACTTCCAACTTAATTATTGTTGATACAAAATCAATCCCCGGCAACGGCGCCATAAACTTGATGCACGGAAACTTGTCTCTCAACAAATTTTCCTTTGGCAAGTATACCAAATTGTCGTCAAGTAAAAACTCACAATAGAGTGAGGTCGAATCCCACAGGGATTGATTAGTCAAGCAACTTTAGTTGGAAGAGCATGCTAGTTGAGCTAAACAGAAGGTAGTCTGTATTGTAGGAAATTAAATAGCGGGAAAGTAAATGGCAGAAAATAAAGTGCAGAATCTTAAATGGGGATTTGGGGAGATGAATATGGAAATAAATGGCAGAAAGTAAAGAGAATGGATAAGATCAGAAATGGGGAATTCATTGGGCTTAGGAGATGTTGCATTCTCCGGATCAAGTTCATTCTCATCTCTTCCTCAATCAAAGCATTCATTGATCTCCTTGGCAATCTTAAGTGATTGGATCCCAATTCCTTGGCAATCCAATCTCTCTAAGCTTGAACAATCGCCCAATTCCTTGATTTAATTGCTCATGGGAAGAGATGAAGTGTGGTCACTGATTATACCACATGTATTTCCAAATCAAAGTGATGGGAGGATTACATGTCACTATATCTGCCCAGACCCCAATTTGGTCCAACATGAGAAAGCATTTCTAGCAGGATCTCTTCGTCCCTTTTCCAAGGCTCAAAGGAGATCCAATTATGGAGAGTTTCTTTTCCAAGACAACTAACCAATTGAATTAAGATCGAAAGCTTTCTAGCAAATCAAGAGAAAAGAAAGAGGAAGAAGAATGAAAACTATAATTAATCCATCAAATTATAACAGAGTTCCCTAACCCAATGAAAGGGGTTTAGTTGTTCATGGCTCTGGAAATGGAAAATAGTAGTGAAGAATACATACTTAGCTAGAAAAATGCAGAAAGTAAATATACAGGGGGTAGTTATCCAAAGTGCCCAGCTTCTCTATAGTTCAAAACTACTCCTATATATACTATTCTTCTTGATCTTCTAGTGAGTTCTTTAAGTCTTGAATGTGGGACTTAGATTTTGAGTTGAAGCAAGTACAATCTTCAGTGGGCTCAGCTTGCAGAAAAGTGTGAGTTAGGCATGGGCATTAGTTAGGACGTTAGTGGTATTAACGATAAGTGAAAATGTGGGTTCGAGAACATTAGTGGCAATCACCTTTCTCACTAACGTTCCCACCTCAAAATAGTCCATGTTAACTTCAACGTTAGTGGTACTAACGTGACCACTAACGTTGCCTCATGATCCTTCGCAAACGTTATTGGGAGTCACCTTTTCCAATAACGTTGCATTGTGCCCCCTTTCCCCACGTTAGAGTTCACGTTAACTAGGTTAACATGGCTCTTAACGTGGGCATGCCTAAGCTTCGAGAGCATTAGTGACACTTACCTTTGTCACTAACGCTCCAAACACCACTCCTATCCACGTTAGAGTTCACGTTAACTAGGTTAACGTGGCCACTAACGTGGTAGTGAATGCCATCTCCAACGTTAGTGACAAAGGTGAGTGTCACTAACGTTGGCTCATCATGCTTAGCTCCACGTTAGCTTTCATGTTAGTGGTCTTAACGTGACCACTAACGTGGGCAATGTTGGCTTGATCCAACGTTAGTGACAAAGGTGAGTGTCACTAACGTTGGCATTGTCTTTCCCTTCCACGTTAGAGTTCACGTTAACTAAGTTAACGTGACTCTTAACGTGGCTAATTGCCAATTTGTAGCGTTAGTGGTATTCACTTTTACCACTAACGCTAGAGCTCCCTTCTTCTCCACGTTAACCTAGTTAACGTGGCAATTAACGTGGGCTATTGATGGCTTCGCAAGCATTATTGGCGATCACCTTTTCCATTAACGCTACAAGCTTGTCCCTATTCCATGTTAGTGGTCACGTTAATTAGGTTAACGTGACTGCTAACGTGGCTTCTTCTTGCTTCCTTTGTCCTGAAATTAAGCAAATAAAGTGTATCAAAGCTCTAGCCCAAGTCATGAGATTATGCATCATCAATTTGTCATTCAATCCTTGCATAATCCTTATGAAATCATGTGAAATTCACAATAGTTGCTTGAATCAAGGTGTAAATGAAATTTCATCCAAAACTTGCTTATTTCCTAAGAAAATGCATGAAACTACCCTAAAATAGTAAAGAAAAGGTCAGTGAAACTGGCCTAGATGCCCTGGCATCAGCATTCTACTTCTCTTGTAATGCTTTTGTATTGTTAGTTGTAGTTTATGAATTTTTTTGTAGATTTACATTTCCTTTCAATGCAATTTATTGTTTTCATGTCCTTTGATGCTTGCTTTAGTTTTCTATTATTGATCTCTTGTCTTGGTTAGTTGTAGTTCCTTTAATTCTTGCAATTTATGATGTTTACTTTTATTGCCTTTTATGTGTTTGTTGAAATGCTTCTTTTAGTTATGAGTTAGGTTTCTCTTCTCTTGGCTTTGGTTGAGTAATTGAAGACTCTTGAGTTATCAAACTCTTTTGTTGATTAACAATTGAAAGTTACTAGTTTATTTGAATTCCACTAAAGCTAGTCTTTCCTTAGGAGTTGACTAGGACTTGAGGAATCAAATTAATTATTTTCACTTGACTTTCCTTCATAGTTAGAGGTTGACTAATTGGAGCAATGGACAATTGATGTCACAATTGAGGAGGATAATGAGGATAGGACTTCTAGTTCTCATACCTTGCCAAGAGCTTTTTACATTTGAGTTCATTTACTTTCTTGTCATTTACTATTCATGTTTCTCACTTAAAACCCAAAATATACATCCTATAACCAATAGTAAGAACACTTCCCTGCAATTCCTTTGAGAGACGACCAGAGATTTGAATACTTCGGTTATTATTTTTAGGGATTTGTACTTGTGACAAACAGTTTTTTGTATGAAAGGATTTTAGTTAGTTTAGAAACTATACTTGCAACGAGAATTTATTTGTGAAATTCTTAACCATAAAAAATTTATTCATCAATCTTGTAAACTTCCGTCATGCTTGTTTAAGATCCCTTAGTTTGTTTTTAGGCATTGAAACAAAAAAGAATACAATAATTGAGTTTAATTAGATGTTTTTCTGTTATGAGTTTAGAAGACGGTGTCTTAGGTTTTGAAAGGTTGTGGATGAATTTGGTGAATGTTGAATTGTGAAGTATTAAATTGAGGAGAATTTGAGAAATGAGAATGCTTGTGATAGATTTGAGAAATTGAGAAGTAATGATATTTATGATGAGGTTAGATCTTGGAAAGGAATGATGAGCTTGTTAGTTATTAAAAAAGTGTGCCAAGCACTATATCCTTGGAACGATAATGTGCAGGGCACTATATCCCTGGGTTGAACTATGATTGATAACCTTCTCTGCCGCATGAGTGTGCCAGGGACTATATCCTTGGGTTACACATGCGAGTGTGCTAGGCACTATATCCACGGATCTACAGTGTGCAGGGCACTATATCCCTGGGTGTATGAGAGTGTGCAGGGCTCTATATTCCTGGCATGGCAAAAAGGCTACATCCAAAAAGGATGTGTCGGGTTAGCATTTATGGACCTACAAGTGATATCATGAGCCAATAGAATAGGCATTCATCATATGCATCTTCTATATGTTTGTTTGCTTTGCTTAAATTCAGTTATGCCTAAATGAATCACATGCCTACTTGCTATTTATTTTACTTGCTGTATATGTATATTACTTGTGCTTTACTTGTATGCATTACCTGTGTTTTCTGTTAGGATTGAGAAGACTTGGTATGCAGTGGTGATGAGATCGCATGGAGGTTAGCTTGGCGAAGGCTGTAGGACAATAGTGTTATGTTAGTTAGAAATCCCCTAAGTTAGAATACCCTAATTATAGTTTAAATTTTATATTTTTTTAAGTTTGAATATCTATTTGATGTGAAGTTATAGGATTGCCTTTGGTATTCCGGATCCTTATATCTTATATATTGGGTACGGTTACCATACTGAGAACTTCCAGTTATCATACCATATATTGTTGTTGTTTTTCAAATGCACGTCGTAACCGACCTCAGTGAGTTATGGATTCGTGACAGAGTGAAGGATCTCTTGATATCTCTTTTTGCATATTTTGGACATTTTGTTGTAGATTCTCTCTATATTTTGTATCTTATACTTTGTCACCTTAGAGGCTAAACTTGAGAGACAGGATGTATATGCTGTTTTAAATCAAACAATATGTTATGTTTGTATTAACTAGTTGGCCTAAACTCTACGGGCTAGGCTAATACTCTTTTGGTTATATATATATACCTTGCAATCTTGTATCTTTATCATGTTGTATTTTGTGCCTTCCGCTTTTAGTTATCGTGTGAATGCTTCGCACTTTTCTACCTCTATTTTGAGCTTTAATCCTTGATCTGGATCCTCATATTATAATTTCTTTCAATGTATATTACTATATGCGCTTTAGAACTGTTGTGGCACTTTGTTATCCTTTGCTTTACAGCATGAGATAAGGGTTAGGGTAATGTGTAACACCTTACCACACAGAGCCTAACGCTTAAGTCGTAAAGCAAAGGTGGCAAGGTATTACGACCTCCAAAAGTAAAATACGAACATAAATATAGTTGAAAGAATTTATAATTAGGAACCTTGAAGAAAAAGCTAAGCAAAAGTGAAAACGGAAAATCGTATCACACTCGCAAGGTTAATCGTAAAATGGATAGGTAAGATCAAAAGAAGGCTAAAAACATACTATACAGATTAGAATTCCAAAATACAGATATCAAACTCCATACTCAATCTACAAAGCTAAGGTTGGCCAGAGTATGTAATTATATATATTTATATAACCCATAATATAACTCAAACACAAAATAAACACCTGTTTCTCCAAGTCAACCTCTAGGAAGGATAAACATAAAATATATACGGAAGAGAATCTATATAAATATATACATAGCATCAATACAAAATATAGCAACCCAGAATAACCAAACTTCGCTTGCACAAAAAACTCCAGACGCTCATCGAGGTGTCTCTCGACCTGCATCTAAAAAACAATAGAAATATGTATAGAATGAGAACCAGTGGTTCTCATCAGGGTAAAGGTACCTGCATAGTTAATATAAAAGATATCGGGAAAGCCAGAGGTATTCCTAGAACTTCGACACTCAGATTAATCTTAAAATTTATTCTAAACCAATAATATCGGTAATCTAACTGAAGGATTCCAACTCTATTCTAACTCTGCACCTTCTGTTAACTCTAAACTTCCAAATCACTGGTGGAACAACCCTCTTTCATTCTTCCTCCAAGAGAGGGTCTCTCAGAAGCATATACATACAATTCAAGTAAGAAAACACAGATAGAGGTGCAATTACAACAAGTAGAACAAGTAGCAGATAAGCAAAGTAAAGTAATTAAGAAAACCAAAACAATACACACTCAAGCAAAACATACAAAAGCACATGATGTATACCTGTCCTATGGCTGATGATATCATCTGTTAGTTATATAGCCAACCTGACATGTCTTGGTAGCTAACCATGGACAGAACACCAAACACGGAGCAAGTGGGAGAACGCCTCAACCCTTGCATCTTACCCGCGTACCCGGAGTAGGGGACAACTTCACCCTTACCTCTTACCCAAGTGGTGTTACAGTTCTCAATCCGGAGCAAGTGGCAACAGAAACTCTAACCTTACATCTTACCCAAAGTCTCGAACTCTTATCCGGAGCAAGTGACCAATGCCACTACCTCTTACCCGGCTTTCTCAACATAGACTCAGAGCGAGTAGACAATGCCACCGCCTCTTACTCGATCACACATATCTGATTATCATTATAATTCATTCATATTCATTCAACAATTAGACTTAAAAATCAATTCTCATCAACCTTCATTCCTTATTATCACACCTCCCATTTCGTTATCAATAATTCATACTCAAAACATAATTCATTCTTTTCTAAATAAAGCAAACTCAAAACATAATCCTTTTTCTTAATAACTCAAAATCAAATTATAAAATCCTTAAAAAATCCAAATCTTTTTAAATAACCACTTTAAACAAAGCCTCCTATTTTTATGAAAATTTTGGCAGCATCTCTTCTAAAATTTGGACTTTTGCCACCTCTCAAAGGTCCCAACCACCAAACTAAACACCTCTCGGTCATTCAAATTATTTCCAATATCAAATTATTTCAAAATCAAACTAATTCCAATATTAAATTTTTCCAAAAAATCAACCAACTCCAATAGCAAACCGTTTATGAACACTACAAGAAAATGGAATATTTGTAGCCTAAGTTTTTACGTGACATTAAACATTAAATACGAGAAACATAAATTATACCTTGGCCGATTCTCCCTAAACTCGGAACACCTAAAAAACCTCTCCTTTTTCACAAGCTCCAAGCTTCCAAACGTCAATTCCTCAAGCTTAATCGCCCAGATTTCGTTCCAAACCGCCAATTAAACTCCAAATCAATAAGAACAAAGTTTAGTTCACACAATATCACTATAATCATCATAGGATTTACTAATTCAATAATTCACAAGGGTTCAACAGTTCCTAACCTTACCCGCGGATTAATTGAACAAAACCCAATGATTATCCGCTACTAGATTTCACCTAAACCATCAAAATCATTCAATTCCTCAATACCTAAACTCAAAACCCACAAAATTGAGGAGAGGAAGAATGGTACGCGAAATTGTGATCTCATACACTTTCTTCACAACTCCGCGTAGCTGACCAGCAAGTGCACTGAGTTGTCCAAGTAATACCTTAAGTGAGTAAAGGTCGATCCCACAGAGATTGTCGGCTTGAAGCATGCTTCGGTCATCTTGTAAATCTCAGTCAGGCAAATTCAAATGGTTATGGGATTTTGATAATTAAAAGACAGATAAAACATAAAATAGGATAGAGATACTTATATAATTCATTGGTAGGAATTTCAGATAAGCGTATGGAGATGCTTTGTTCCTTTTGAATCCCTACTTTCCTACTGCTTTCATACAGTCATGCGTACTCTTTTCCATGGCAAGCTGTATGTTGGGGGATCACCATTGTCAATGGCTACCGTCCGTCCTCTCAGTGAAAATAGTCCGGCTACGAGTTACGTAGTGTTAATCATCTGTCGGTTCTCACTTATGTTGGAATAAGATCCAATTATCCTTTTGCGCACTGTCACTGCGCCTAGCACTCGCGAGTTTGAAGCTCGTCACAGTCATCCCATCCCAGATCATACTCGAAATACCACAGACAAGGTTTAAACTTTTCGGATCTCAAGAATGTTGCTAATTGATTCTAGCTTATACCACAAAGAATCTGATCTCACAGAATGGAAGGCTCTATTGTCAGGAGAGGCAACCATGCGTCGTGGACACGAAGGCCAAGAGATATACATTCAAGCTTGTTTTCAGGTAGAATAGAAGTGGTTGTCAGGCACGCATTCATAAGTGAGAATGGTGATGAGTGTCACTTGATCATCACATTCATCATGTTGAAGTGCGAATGGAAAAGGCAGAACTCCACACCTTAATCTATGAGGTGTAGAAACTCCACCGTTGAAAATACATAAGTGATGAAGGTCTAGGCATGGCCGAATGGCCAGCCCCTAAACGTGATCAAGAGATCAACAGTGATACAAAGATAGTCTCCAAAATGATCTCCCGATCTCCCCCCTTAAATACAATAGTAAAAGGTCCTATTTATAATGAACTAGTAACCTAGGGTTTATAGCAATAAGTAAATGATGCATAAATCCACCTCCGGGGCCCACTTGGTGTGTTCTTGGGCTGAACATTAAAGCTTTCACGTGCATAGGCTTTTCTTGGAGTTAAACGCCAGCTCTGGCGCCAGTTTGGGCGTTTAACTCCAGCTTTTATGCCAGTTCTGGCGTTTAACGTCAGAAAAGGGTAGAAAGTTGGCGTTAAAACGCCAGTTTGCGTTATCAAAACTCGGGAAAAGTATGGACTATTATATATTGATGGAAAGCCCAAGATGTCTACTTTCCAACGCAATTGAGAACGCGGCAATTGGGCTTCTATAGCTCCAGAAAATTTATTTCGAGTGCAGAGAGGTCAGAATCCAACAGCATCTGCAATCCTTTTTCAGCCTCTGAATCAGATTTTTGCTCAAGTCCCTCAATTTCAGCTAGAAAATATCTAAAATCACAGAAAAATACACAAACTCATAGTAAAGTCTAGAAATGTGATTTTTGCATAAAAACTAATAATTATATACTAAAAACTAACTAAATCATATTAAAAACTACCTAAAAATAATGCCAAAAAGCGTATAAATTATCCGCTCATCAAAACACCAAACTTAAATTATTGCTTGTCCCCAAGCAACTGAAAACAAAATAGAATATAAAGAAGAGAATATACAATGAATTCCAAAATATCAATGAAGCTTAGCTCCAATTAGATGAGCGGGACTAGTAGCTTTTTGCTTCTGAACAGTTTTGGCATCTCACTTTATCCTTTGAAGTTCAGAATGATTGGCATCTCTAGGAATTCAGAATTAAGATAGTGTTATTGATTCTCCTAGTTCAGTATGTTGATTCTTGAACATAGCTAATTTATGAGTCTTGGCCGTGACCCTAAGCACTTTGTTTTCCAGTATTAGCACCAGATACATAAATGCCACAGACACATAACTGGGTGAACCTTTTCAGATTGTGACTCAACTTTGCTAAAGTCCCCAGTTAGAGGTGTCTAGAGTTCTTAAGCACACTTTTTCTGCTTTGGATCACGACTTTAACCACTCAGTCTCAAGCTTTTCACTTGGACCTTCATGACACAAGCACATGGTTAGGGACAGCTTGATTTAGCCGCTTAGGCCAGGATTTTATTCCTTTGGGCCCTTATATCCATTAATGCTCAAAGCCTTGGATCCCTTTTACCCTTGCCTTTTGGTTTAAAGGGCTATTGGCTTTTTCTGCTTGCTTTTTCTTTTTCTTTCTTTTTCTTTTTTGCCATTTTTTTTCCGCAAGCTTTGTTATTCACTGCTTTTTCTTGCTTCAAGAATCAATTTTATGATTTTTCAGATTATCAATAACGTTTCTCTTTTTTCATCATTCTTTCAAGAGCCAACAATTTTAACATTCATAAACTTCACTATCAAAATTATGTACTGTTCAAGAATTCATTCAGAAAACAAAAAGTATTGCCACCACATCAAAATAATCAAACTAATTTCAAGATAAATTTCGAAATTCAAGTACTTCTTGTTCTTTTGTAATTAGGCACATTTTTCATTTAAGAAAGGTGAAGGGTTCATAAGACATTCATAGCCTTAAGACATAGATACTAGACACTAATGATCATGTAATGAAGACACAAACATAAATAACACATAAAGTATAAAAATTGAACAATAGAAAGATAAGAACAAGGAAATCAAAGAACAAGTCTACCTTAGTGATGGCGGCTAGTTCTTCCTCTTGAAGATCCAATGGAATGCTTGAGCTCCTCTATGTCTCTTCCTTGCCTTTGTTGCTCTTCCCTCATGGCTATTTGATCCTTTCTAATTTCATGGAGAATAATGGAGTGCTCTTGGTGCTCCATCCTTAGTTGCTCCATATTGGAACTCAAATCTCCTAAAGAGGTATTGAGTTGCTCCCAATAGTTGTGTGGAGGAAAATGCATCCCTTGAGGCATCTCAGGGATTTCTTGATGAGGGACTTTCTCATGCTCTTGTTGAGGTCCATGAGTGGGCTCTCTTATTTGCTCCATCCTCTTTTTAGTGATGGGCTAGTCCTCTTCAATGAGGATGTTTTCTCCTATGACAGCTCCAGCTAAATTGCATAGGTAACAGATGAGATGAGGAAAGGCTAACCTTGCCAAGGTGGAGGTTTTGTCAGCCACTTTGTAGAGTTCTAGAGATATGACCTCATGAACTTCTACTTCCTCTCCAATCATGATGCTATGGATCATGATAGCCCGATCTACAGTCACTTTGGATCGGTTCCTAGTAGGAATGATGGAGCGTTGGATGAATTCCAACCATCCTCTAGCCATGGGTTTAAGGTCACGCCTTTTCAATTGAACCGGCTTGCCTTTGGAGTCTCTTTTCCACTGAGCTCCTTCCACTCATATGTCCATGAGGACTTGGTCCAACCTTTGATCAAAGTTGACCCTTCTAGTGTAGGGGTGTGCATCTCCTTGCATCATTGGCAAGTTGAATGCCAACCTTACATTTTCCGGACTGCAATGTATTTCCCCCGAACCATTGTAAGCCAATTCTTTGGGTTCGGGTTCACACTTTGATCATGGTTTTTGCTGATTCATGCATTAGCATAGAACTCTTGAACCATTAAGATTCTGACTTATTGAATGGGGTTAGTGAGAACTTCCCAACCTCTTTTTCGAATCTCATGTCGGATCTTCGGATACTCATTCCTTTTAAGCATGAAAGGGACCTCAGGGATCACCTTCTTCTTGGCCACAACTTCATAGAAGTGGTCTTGATGGACCTTTGAGATGAATCTCTTCATCTCCCATGACTCAGAGGTGGAAGCTTTTGCCTTCCCTTTCCTCTTTCTAGAGGTTTTTCCGGCCTTAGGTGCCATAAATGGTTATGGAAACACAAAAAGCAATGCTTTTTCCACACCAAACTTAAAAGTTTTGCTCGTCCTCGAGCAAAAGAAGAAAAAAGGACGAAGAAGAAGAAGAAATGGAGGAGATGGAAAGTTATGAGTGGTTCGGCCAAGGGGGAGAAGAAGTGTTTGTGATGTGTGAATTTGAAGGATGGATGAGGGGTTTATATAGGAGTGGAAAGAGAGGGTAGGGTTCGTGTATTAGGGGGTGGGTTTGGGAGGGAAAGGATTTGAATTTGAATGGTGAGGTGGGTGGGGTTGTTGGGGAAGAGTGGGTGGAGGTGATTGGTGAAGAAGTGATGGGGAAGAGAAATGGAGGTGATTGGTGAGGGGTATTTGGGGATGGGTGTTATGGGAAGGTGTGAAGAAGAGAGAGATTAAGTTAAGGTAGGTGGGGATCCTGTAGGGTCCACAGATCCTGAGGTGTCAATGATTTCTCATCCCTGCACTGTTTTGGAGTGTAAACGCCCCTTTGAGTGCCAATCCTGGCGTTTAACGCTAGCTTTTCTTCCCTTTCTGGCGTTTAACGCCAGCTTGGTGCCATTTTCTTGCATTTAACGCCAGCTTGGTGCCCTTTTCTAGTGTTAAATGCCCAGAACGGTGCCAGACTGGGCGTTCAACGCCCATTCTGCTACCCTTACTCAACCACCAGGGTGTGCTATTTTCAATGCTATTTTTTATTTTTGCTTTTGTTTTTGTGACTCCACATGATCATCATCCTAAAGAAAACATAAAATAACAATGGAAAATAAAAATTCAATATAGATAAGTAAAAAATGGGTTGCCTCCCAACAAGCACTTCTTTAATGTCAATAGCTTGATAGTGAGCTCTCATGGAGCCTCACAGATACTCAGAGCATGATGATGGCCTCTCAACACCAAACTTAGAGTTTAAATGTGGGGGCTCTGTTTGACTCTGTATTGAGAGAAGCTTTTCATGCTTCTTTTCCATGTGTACAGAAGGAGATCATTGAGCCTTAAACACAAGGTAGTCCTCATTCACTTAAAGGGCCAACTCTCCTCTGTCAACATCAATCACAGCTTTTGCTGTGGCTAGGAAGGATCTGTCAAGGATGATGGATTCATCCTTATTCTTCTCAGTGTCCAGGATTATGAAGTCAGCAGGGATGTAAAGGCCCTTAACCTTCACTAAAACATCCTCTACAAGTCCATAAGCCTGTTTCATGGATTTGTCTGCCATCTCTAGTGAGATTCTTGCAGCTTGTACCTCAAAGATTCCCAGTTTCTCCATTACAGATAGTGGCATGAGGTTTATGCCTGACCTCAGGTCACACAGAGCCTTCTCAAAGGTCATGGTGCCTATGGTACAGGGTATTAAGAATTTTCTGGGATCCGATTTCTTCTGAGGTAATGTCTGCCTAATCAAGTCATTCAGTTCATTGGTAAGCAAGGGGGGTTCATCCTCCCAAGTCTCATTACCAAATAACTTGGCATTCAGCTTCATGATTGCTCCAAGGTACTTAGCAACTTGCTCTTCAGTAATATCCTCATCCTCTTCAGAGGAAGAATACTCATCAGAGCTCATGAATGCAGAAGTAGGTTCAATGGAATCTCTATGGGCTCTGTATAAGCCTCAGATTCCCTTGGTTCTTCAAAGGGGAACTTCTTTTCGTTCAGAGGACATCCCATGAGGTTTTTCTCACTGGGAATCACGTCCTCCTCACTCTCTCCAAGTTCGGCCATGTTGGTCATGGTTATGGCCTTACACTCTCTCTTGGGATTTTCTTCTGTATTGCTTAGGAGAGTGCTAGAAGGAGTTTCAGTAACCTTTTTACTCAGCTAACCCACTTGTGCCTTCAAATTTCTAATGGAGGATCTTGTTTCATTTATGAAACTTAGTGTGGTTGATGAGCGGATAATTTATACGCTTTTTGGCATTGTTTTCATATAGTTTTTAGTAAGTTTAAGCTACTTTTAGGGATGTTTTCACTAGTTTTGATGTTAAATTCACATTTCTGGACTTTACTATGAGTTTGTGTGTTTTTCTGTGATTTCAGGTAAATTCTGACTGAAATTGAGGGATTTGAGCAAAACTCTGAAGAAGGCTGACAAAAGGACTGCTGATGCTGTTGGATTCTGACCTCCCTGCACTCGAAATGGATTTTCTGGAGCTACAGAACTCCAATTGGCGCGCTCTCAACGGCGTTGGAAAGTAGACATCCAGGGCTTTCCAGCAATATATAATAGTCCATACTCTATTCGAAGAATGACGACGTAACTTGGCGTTGAACGCCAAGTTCATGCTGCTGTCTGGAGTTAAACGCCAGAAAAACGTCATGATCCGGAGTTAAACGCCCAAAACACGTCATAACTCAAAGTTTAACGCCAAGAAATGCCTTAGCTCGTGGA
>NC_029774.3:46207268-46208175 GCF_000817695.3 Arachis duranensis
TCAGCTGGAGTTATCATAGATGGAGATGTCTCCATTGAAGAAGACAAGCCCATCACCAAGAAAAGGATGGAGCAAACAAGGGAAGTCCCTCACGGCCCCCAAGGAGAACATGAGGAAGTTCATCAACAAATGCCTCATGGAATGCACTTTCCTACCAACAACTATTGGGAGCAACTCAGTACCTCCTTAGAAGACCTGAGCCAAAACGTGGAACAACTAAGGGTGGAACACCATGAACACGCCCTCACTCTTCAAGAAATAAGAGAAGATCAAAGAGCTTTGAGGGAGGAGCAACAAAGGCAAGGAAGGGACATAGAAGAGTTGAAGAACATCATTGGTCCTTCAAGAAGAAGACGCCACTAAGAGGTGGATTCATTCCTTGTTTTTTATTTTCTTTCTGTTTTCTGTTTTTAAGTGTTATGTTTATCTATGTTTTTGTGTTTCTACTTCATGATCATTAGTGTGTAACCATGCCTTAAAGATTATGAATAATTCCATGAATCCTTCACCTCTCTTAAAAAGAAAAATGTTTTAATTCAAAAGAACAAGAAGTACATAATTTTCGAAATTATTAGTGAATTTAATTTAATTATATTGATGTGGTGGCAATAACTTTTGTTTTCTGAATGAATGCTTGAACAGTGCATATTTTTGATCTTGTTGTTTATGAGTGTTAAAATTGTTGGCTCTTGAAAGAATGATGAACAAAGAGAAATGTTATTGATGATCTGAAAAACATCATGAAATTGATTCTTGAAGCAAGAAAAAGCAGTGAAAAAAAAAAGTGGCGAAAAAAAAATAAAATAGAAAGAAAAAGCAAGCAGAAAAAGCCAATAGCCCTTAAAACCAAAAGGCAAGGGTAAAAAGGATCCAAGGCTTTGAGCATCAATGGATAGGAGGGCCCAAG
>NC_029774.3:46209985-46217684 GCF_000817695.3 Arachis duranensis
GACAGCCGCACAGGTTATTTCCCCGTGAGGAATGAAAGTAGCCACAGTTGATGGTGAACCCCTATACAAAGCTTGCCATGGAAAGGAGTAAGAAGGATTGAGTAGAAGGAGTAGGAGAGCAGGCGTCCAAGAGCTCTACAGCATCTCCATCCGCTTATCTGAAATTCCCACCAATGAATCTGCATAAGTGTTCTATCCTTTTTATTATATTCTATTTTATTATTTCTGTTTTCGAAAACCCATAAACTATTTTAATCTGCCTAACTGAGATATGCAAGGTGACCATAGCTTGCTTCATACCAACAATCTCTGTGGATTCGACCCTTACTCACGTAAGGTTATTACTTGGACGACCCAGTACACTTGCTGGTTAGTTGAACGGAGTTGTGACTTCAAATAAACAGTGCCCTAAGAGTAAAATCATACAAGACCAAAAAGTCAATATCATTGATCACAATTTCGTCCATTGCTTGTATCTTTCCCAAGCTTCATAAAGGGATTCACCTTCCTTCAGTTTGAAGGTTTGAACTTCCACTCTAAGCTTACTCATCTTTTGAGGTGGAAAGAATTTAGCTAAGAAGGCATTGACCAGCTTTTCCCAAGAGTTCAAGCTGTCTCTAGGTTGTGAGTTCAACCATATGCTCTGTCTCTTACAGCAAAAGGGAAAGGCATAAGTCTGTAGACTTCGGGATCAACTCCATTGGTCTTAACAGTGTCACAGATTTGCAAAAATTCAGCCAAGAACTGATGAGGATCTTCCAATGGAAGTCCATGAAACTTGCAATTCTGTTGCATCAGAGAAACTAATTGAGCCTTAAGCTCAATGTTGTTTGCTCCAATGGCAGGAATAGAGATGCTTCTCCCATAGAAGTCGGGAGTTGGTACAGTAAAGTCACCAAGCACCTTCCTTGCATTGTTGTTGTCGGGTTCGGCTGCCATGTCTCATTCTTTTTCGAAAACTTCTGTTAGGTCCTCTCCAGAGAATTGTGCTTTAGCTTCTCTTAGCTTCCTCTTCAGAGTCCTTTCAGGTTTAGGATCAGCTTCAACAATAATGCTTTTATCTTTGTTCCTACTCATATGAAAGAGAAGAAAACAAAGAAAGTATGGAATCCTCTATGTCACAATATAGGGACTCCTTGATGTGTCAGAGGAAAAGAAGAATAGAAGGATGAGGTAGAGAGAGAAATTCGAACTTATATAGAGGGAGGGGGTCCGATCTTATAGAGAAATTCCTTACTGGGCGTTTTGAACGCCCAACTTTTTCTCTGTGATTTCTCTGCTGTATATTCTGAATCTTCAATTCTCTGTATTATTGACTTGAAAAGACATAATTTTGAATTTTTTTGAATTTTTAATGATGAGAGAGAAAAACAACAGAATGAAATTAAACATGAAAAACTAAGATCAAAACAAGGAATGCATGCAAGAATACTTTGAATGTCAAGATGAACACCAAGAACACTTAGAAGATCATGATGAACATCAAGAGCATATTTTTGAAAATTTTTAAGAAAAGAAAGCCATGCAAGACACCAAACTTAAAAATTTTCATACTAGAGACACTAACAATTTGAGAATGCACATGAGAAACAACAAAAGACACAAAACAGGAGAATTTAAAGAGCAGACAAAGAAAATCGTCAAGAATAACTTGAAGATCAATGAAGAACACAAGAACATACTTTCGAAAAATGCAAGAAGAATAAAGACATGCAATTGACACCGAACTTAAAAATTGACACTAGACTCAAACAGAAAACACAAAAATATTTTTGATTTTATGATTTTATAAAATATTTTTTTTTCGAAAATTATTTTGAAAATAAGAAACTCAAAAATTTTAATAAGAATTCTAGGAATCATGCAATGTTAGTCTAAAGTTTCAGTCTAAAAAGATTAGACATGACTAGCCAAGCTTCAGCAAGACATTACATGGAAAATTACCTAATCTGAGCAACAAGATGAACCGTTAGTTATCCAAACTCGAACAATCCCCGGCAACAGTGCCAAAAACTTGGTACACGAAATCATGATCTCACACACTTTCTTCACAACTCCGCGTAGCTGACCAGCAAGTGCACTGGGTCGTCCAAATAATACCTTTTTCGAGTTCAGGGAAGTCAGAATCCAACAGCATCTGCAGTCCTTTTTTAGCCTCTGAATAAGATTTTTGCTCAAATCCCTCAATTTCAGCCAAAAAATACCTGAAATCACAGAAAATCACACAAACTCATAGTAAAATCCAGAAATGTGATTTTTGCATAAAAATAATAATTATATACTAAAAACTAACTAAATCATACTAGAAACTACCTAAAAACAATACCAAAAAGCGTATAAATTATCTGCTCATCAAAGAAATGGGCAAGAAATACAAGTTTCTTACCATTTTGCTCAGAAGAATTGAAGAGAATTTTGAGACAAACATGTGACCATTGACGGCTTGTCAATCGGAGCTCCAAATTGAAAGTTATGATTGATTGAAAATTGGAAGTGGGTTACGCATGTTAACTCTCTTCTTCAATGTACTTCTAATGAAGTAATAAGGAAGAAAAAGGCTGAGTCATGTTTAATAAGCGGGCCTTGGGCCCGGTTTGGACCCAGTCCAACTGGTTCGGTCTGTTGGCCTAATTTTGGGTCAAAATCTTTAAAATTACTGTTAAAATTCATATTTTTAATATTTCTACTCATCTAGATTATAAAAATTTAATTTTCTAATTTCTTTGAATAATAATTAATTTATTGGCTAATATTTATTTATTTTGCAGGGTTTACATAATGTGGTGTTATATTTAGTGGTATTAGAGAGGTTCGTCCTAGTGAGCCTGAGGGATGGACTGATTGTGCTCCGTTACACACTCTAGGCTGTCTGAGTTTTCTTTCGTGCTATTTAGGTTATCTATTTGATATGCATATCATGCTTGTTTGTGAGTACTTTTGGGATAATTGAAGCACTGAACTTGAGATATTGAGACTGATCACCTTGATATCGATTGTTTGGTGTGGACAGAAAACCCAAATGGCGCCTTGCAGGTAAACTCGACCACGTACCCAGGGAGAGAGTGAGGGTAATCCATCAGTTGATAACCATGCCGAGTTTATGGCGGCAATGACTAACCTAGCCACTGCGATACAAGCAAACGCTGTTGCGACTACACATGCCATAGAGAGAATGGGACAAGGAAACATAAATGGAAATGGAAATAGAGAAGGGGAGAGAACAACTTGGGAGGTGCTCCAATGACGCTAGTTGCCTTTCTCAAAGTTAACCTGCCGACTTTCAGAGGCACAACAAATCCTACGGAAGCTGATAACTGGTTTCGAGCCATGTAACGTGCACTGCAGGCTCAGCATGTCTCAGCTACCTAGTTTGTGGAATTCGTGACTTATCAGTTGATGGAAGAGGCTCAGCATTGGTGGTAAAAAGAGTACCAACTGCTACAACATCCGAATGCAGATATCCCTTGGAAAGTGTTTCAGACGACCTTTTATAAGAAGTATTTTCCAGAATCAATAAGGGAGGCTAGATAGTTGGAGCTTATGCAGCTGAAGCAGGGTTCTCTGTCTGTGGCCGAGTATAGAAGCAAGTTCGAGGAACTCTGTAGATTTTTGAGGATTTGTCAGGGTGATCCCGAGTCCTACGAAGGTTGAAAATGCATCAAGTACCAAGGAGGCCTCAAGGATGACGTCATGACTGTTGTGGCTCCTTTGGAGATAAGAAAGTTCTCAGAGCTAGTAAACATGGCGAGGATTGTAGAGGACGACGCCAAGAAGATAGCTGTGGTGAGAGATAATCATGATGGTACCAACAACCGTGGTCATGGGGATTAGTTTCAGTCGAGGGGACAAAGCTTCAAGAGAGATGGACATACTCCTCATCATATTCAAGGTCAAGGGGACTTCGGAAGAAACAACAATGCTCAGTTTCCCCCGACGAGGGAAAGTGGTTGATGATATACTTGTGGATTGCCAGGGCACCTTGCCAAGGATTGTCATCATGGAAAGAACCAAGATGTGGGTAGGAATTAGTAACCAGGCCGAGTGTTCGCTATGGATGCGAGGGGGCGATAGAATCGGATCCGCTGATGAGAGGTAAGCATAAAAAGTTGGTATGATATGTTACTAGGATCAAGTTTAGCTTACTTTATCTTATGGAACGTTGTCGTTAAGGCTGGTCAAACTTAGAGTTTTGTTGGAAGAACCAATCAAGAAGGAAACTTTTGATCGATGTGGCTGAGTAATTCAGGTTCTTAATGACAACTAATCAGAGTAACACAGTGGAAAGTGTGGGGAACATCGACACGGTAGGACTATGATGGATAAAGTCATAGGCAGTGGAGCCAATATACAATGGATGAGAGCACGTAGGAGCTCAAACCTGAGATACCGTTGGTATATGGATGACCCGTATTTTGGGGGCAAAATTCCTAATTAGGAGGGGAGAATGTAAGAACCATATTTAAAATCGACCGCTTAGATAATATAAACTAATAAATTAATTACTCGGAATAGGTTCAAAATTTAGAAGTCTTAATTTGAAAATTTTACGGTAAGATTTGAACTCAATGAATTTTTCCAAGTGGAAAAATGTGATTTTTTGCAAAAAATTCCGTACTCATAAATTAGCCGTCAATACCAGCTTAAGTCTGTCCGGTACTGTATAAGAGTAATAAAAACTGTAGAAAAACTTAGAAAAATAATTAAAGTTAAAAGCTGGGCATTAATTCCAAAATGGGCTAAAACCACTAATGGGTTGGATTGGGTCCAAGTTGGGCCCAAGCCCAATGTATAAATATACCCTTAATGAGCATTTTAGCTCATTTTCACCCACCTATTAAGTGAGGAACGCTGAAGTGAAGAGAGAAGGAAACCTAAATCACTATTCATCTCCTTCTTCATTTGGTCATATCTTGAGTTACGGTGCTTCGATTCGCGTCCCGTTTGCGGCCACGCGAAACTCTCGCCAAGTCCGTCGTTTTTATCTAACCAAAGTGATAAGAAACTCACTCTATGTCGTCCAGATCTCTATTCTTATAAATTTCAAAATTTAGGTTTGGTTTTTGAGTAAATTTTGGTGATTTGGTTATTTAGGTACCAACTAATAGTGAGAAATCATTGGGTTTCATCCCCAATTTTTATTAAGGTAATGTTTCTCAAAAACCATTGTGGTTTAGTATATTATGAATTCTAGGTATTGATGATAGTGATATTGGTATGCAAAGCTTGATATTTGGTGACTTTGGAAGTGGTGTTGGTGATTGGAGGCTCGTTGGAATCAAATTTGGTGATTTTGTGCATATTAGAAATTGGCCAAGGTATGATTTTGGTTTTTTTATCTAATATGTAATGTTTCGTAAAACTTATGCTAGTGGCCCTAAGATAGTTTGAAATTGTATGTATTGGTTGATTGAATGTGTGTATGTGTATTGTGTGTGGTGGATTTGTTTTGGAGGCTGGATATGAGTATGTGTGGGAAGATGATGCTTAATGATGTTGTTGATGAACTATAATGATTAATGATGTTAACAATGATGGATGATGATTATGATGTTGTCGATGTTTGATGATGATTAATGATGTTATTGATGGTAAATGGTGGGAAAAATGAGAATTTATAATGACAAGTTGATGAACAATGATTGGATTGGTTTTGAATGGTGTAAATATGACGGATTGATGCTTAGGTTGAGAATTATTGAGATTGGTGATTTATGAGTAGGAAATGTGAAAGAGTTGATGGTTTAGGAAAATATCTGTTGGGATTGTGGATGCTCGGTAGGTGGTGATGATAGGATCGCATGGAGGTTAGGCTGGCAAAGGGTGTGGGATAGTAGTGCTATGTTAGTTAGAAATTCCCTAACTTAGAATACCCTAATTATGGTTTATATTTTATATTTCGTTAAGCTTGAAAATCTGTTTGATGTGAAATTCTAGGATTACCTTTGGAATCCCAAAACCTTATATCTTATATATTGGGCACTGTTACCATACTGAGAATTTTATACCATATATTGTTTTTATTTTTCAGATACAGGTCGTAACCCATCTCGGTGAGTTGCGAATTGGTGACAGAGCGAAGGATCTTTTGATATCTCTTTTTGCATGTTTTGGACATTTTGTTGTAGATTCTCTTTATCTTTTGTATCTTATACTTTGTCGTCTTAGAGGATAAACTTGAGAGACAGGATGTATATGCTGTTTTAAATCAAATATTCTATTATGTCTGTATTAACTAGTCGGCCTAAACTCCGTAGGCTAGGTGGTCACGGATTTTCAAAGTCCACAACTGAACCTGCAAGTGCACCAGGTCATACCAAGTAATACCTCAGGTGAGTGAAGGTCGATCCCACGAGGATTGATCGACTGAGCAACAATAGTTGAATGATTTCTTAGTTAGGCAAGCGGAAAGTGATGTTTTGAGGGTTCAAAAAGCATTAAATAGTAGTTCAGAGAATAGAAAATGCAAACAGTGAGAGTGATATGAGATATACGAGAGAAAGCAGTTAAGGTATCAGAGATGTTTACTTTTCTGGATTAAGTTTTCTTACCAACTATTTTAATCATGCAAGATTCATTTCATGGCAAACTGTCAGTGATTAAACCCTAATGTCTTAGTGATTTAGTCTCCTCTAATCTAGTTAACTGCCAATGTCTTGGTCACTTAATGTCGATTAGAGGGTTAAGTTCAATTCTAGTTTATGGCCATAAACCCTAATTACCCAAAGCATAGAGGATTATATGTCATATATCCCGATTAGTTCAAGTAATTAACAATTTAGAAGGAATTTACTTTCAAGCTGTTGTTCAGGTGAGATATCTCTTCCAAGAATCACAAGAATGCATATAGAATAAGGGTTATTCTTCTGATCTTCCCAGATTCATAAAATGAAGAGCGAAAATAATCCGTAAAACCGAATCAGTACATTAATTAAAATAAAACAGTAATAGTCTTAATCCATAGAAATAAACAGAGTTCTGGTGCACGAAATTGCAATCACACTTTTGCAACCCCGCACAACTAACCAGCAAGTGCACTGGGTCGTCCAAGTAATACCTTACGTGAGTAAGGGTCGATCCCACGGAGATTGTCGGCTTGAAGCAAGCTATGGTTATCTTGTAAATCTTAGTCAGGATATCAATAATTATCAGGGTTGATTGTGAAAAGTAAAAGAACATGAAATAAGTACTTGTTTTGCAGTAATGGGGAATAGGTTGAGGTTTTGGAGATGCTCCATCTTCTGAATCTCTGCTTTCCTGTTGTCTTCTTCTTCAAGCACGCAAGGCTCCTTCCATGGCAAGCTGTATGCAAGGGTTTCACCGTTGTCAGTGGCTACCTCCCATCCTCTCAGTGGAAATGTTCAACGCACCCTGTCACGGCACGGCTATCCATCTGTCGGTTCTCAATCAGGCCAGAATAGAATCCAGTGATTCTTTTGCGTCTATCACTAACGCCCCGCCTTCAGGAGTTTGAAGCTCGTCACAGTCATTCAATCATTGAATCCTACTCAGAATACCACAGACAAGGTTTAGACCTTCCGGATTCTCTTGAATGCCGCCATCAGTTCTAGCTTATACCACGAAGATTCCGGTTAAAGAATCCAAGAGATATCCACCCAATCTAAGGTACAACGGAGGTGGTTGTCAGGCACACGTTCATAATTGAGAATGATGATGAATGTCACGGATCATCACATTCATC
>NC_029774.3:46218688-46219249 GCF_000817695.3 Arachis duranensis
TGTCTAGGGTTCTTAAGCACACTCTTTTTGCCTTGGATCTCAACTTTATTTCTTTCTTTTTCTTTCTCTTTCTTTCTCTTTTTTTTCAATTTTTTTTTTGAATTCACTGCTTTTTCTTGGTTCAAGAATCAATTTGATGATTTTTCAGATCCTCAATAACAGTTCTCTTTTTCCCTCATTCTTTCAAGAGCCAACAATTTTAACATTCTCAAAACAACAAATTCAAAAGACATATGCACTGCTCAAGCATTCATTCGGAAAAACAAAAATTATTGTCACCACATCAAACTAATTCAACTAGTTTCAAGGATAAATTCGAAATCCTGTACTTCTTGTTCTTTTGTGATTAAAGCATTTTTCATTTAAGAGAGGTGATGGATTCATAGGACATTCATAGCTTCAAGACATGAATTTTAAATTTTATTAATTAAGAATTAAGAACAAGACTTAAAAATAGATATAAGATGAGACTAAAAAAAGAAAACACAAAAATTTAAATAGGCTCCTAATGATAGAGGTTTTCACAGAGTTAGGACTCAACAACCTTGATTTTGAGAAGTG
>NC_029774.3:46219540-46219808 GCF_000817695.3 Arachis duranensis
TATTGACTTCTTGGTGATTGGATGTTCAATGGGTATGAATTCATCTACTCCCATCTTTACCCCAGCCTCTTTACAGAGCAAGGAGATCAAGCTTGGGTAAGCCAGTTTGGCTTCAGTAGAATTCTTATTTGCAATTGTGTAGATCTCACAAGCAATCACATGATGAACCTCCACTTCTTTTCCAAGTATAATGCAATGAATCATCACTGCTCTCTTGATAGTGACCTCAGAACGGTTGCTAGTGGGCAATATGGAACGCCCAATAAAG
>NC_029774.3:46224727-46226342 GCF_000817695.3 Arachis duranensis
TTTCTGATAGTGGATGCAGGTATTAGATTGATGCTTGCTCCAAGATCACATAGGGCTATCTTGGTGCAAGCACCTTCTAATGTGCATGGTATCATAAAGCTTCCTGGATCTTGAAGCTTTTCTGGTAAGCTTTTCAAGATGACTGCACTACATTCTTCAGTGAGAAATATTTTTTCAGTTTCTCTCCAATCATTCTTATGACTTAAGATCTCTTTCATGAACTTAGCATAAGAAGGTATTTGCTCAAGTGCCTCTGCAAACGGAATCATTATTTCAAGAGTCCTTAGATAGTCTGCAAAGCGAGTAAGCTGCTTATCCTGTTCTGCTTGGCGGAGTTTCTGAGGATAAGGCATCTTGGCTTTGTATTCTTCAACCTTAGATGCTACAGGTTTATTCCTTACAGAAGTGGTTGAAGAAGCCTTTTTAGAGGGATTACTATCAGCACTCTCAGGTGTCTGGTTCCCCTTTTGCGTTTGAACGCCAGGATTGGGTGGAAAATGGGCGTTTAACGCCAACTTTTCCCCCTTTCCTGGCGTTTGAACGCCAGAACTGGGCAGGGAATGGGCGTTTAACGCCAACTTTCCCCCCTTTTCTGGCGTTTGAACGCCAGAGCTGGGCAGGGAATGGGCGTTTAGCGCCAGCTTTCCCTCCTTTTCTGGCGTTTGAATGCCAATAGCATTCCTCTCTGGGCTCTTACTGTCCTCAGAGGGATTTTGAACAGTGGTTTGGTTATCCTCTGTCAATTGTTCCTTGTTTGGCTTTTTGCTACTTTGAGCAGTGTTATTCAATATTTTCCCACTCCTCAGTTGAACTGCTTGGCATTCCTCTGTTATCTGTTTAAATATCTGCTGTTTTGCTTGACTCAACTGTAGTTCTATGTTCTTGTTAGCAACTTTAGTTTCATGGAGCATCTCTTTAAATTCTGCTAACTGTTTTGTCATCAGGAGCAATTGTTGATTAAGCTCAATCATCTGTTCTTGAGGATTAGGATCAGTGGCTACTGCCATGACTTCCTCTTTTGGGGAGAACTCACTGCTAGAGTACAAATACTGATTTCTAGCAACAGTGTCTATAAGCTCTTGAGCCTCTTCAATTGTCTTCCTCATGTGTATAGATCCACCAGCTGAGTGGTCTAAAGACATCTGAGCTTTTTCTGTAAGCCCATAGTAGAAGATGTCTAACTGTACCCACTCTGAAAACATTTCAGAGGGGCATTAGTGCACGAAATTGCAATCACACTTTTGCAACTCCGCACAACTAACCAGCAAGTGTACTGGGTCGTCCAAGTAATACCTTGCGTGAGCAAGGGTCGATCCCACAGAGATTAGGTTAGCATAAGACCCCAGAGTCCTTCTGGACTGTTCAATCCCACTTAGATCCATGATGGATAAAGGGAAATGATATGGATTGCAAGTAGATAATTTTTTTTTGAATTAACCGAAAAAAAATAAAATAAAAGGAAAATAAAGTAAAAAAAATTCGAATATTAAAAGAAAATAAGATCAAAGTAAATTGAAAACTGAATCAATTAGTCAATTAAAAAGATTTTGAAATTAGCAATTAGAAAGATATGATTGAAAAATTTTTATGAAAAAGATTTGATTTTTGAAATGAG
>NC_029774.3:46226525-46226655 GCF_000817695.3 Arachis duranensis
CAGCTGTCGGTTCTCGATCATGTCGGAATAGAATCCAGTGATTCTTTAGCGTCTGTCACTAACGCCCCACAATCGTGAGTTTGAAGCTCGTCACAGTCATTCAATCATTGAATCCTACTCAGAATACCAC
>NC_029774.3:46226666-46227181 GCF_000817695.3 Arachis duranensis
GAATCCCAGAATCCTACTCGGAATACCACAGACAAGGTTTAGACTTTCCGGATTCTCATGAATGCCGCCATCAATCCGGCTTATACCACGATGATTCTGATTAAGGAATCCAAGAGATATCTACTCAATCTAAGGTAGAACGGAGGTGGTTGTCAGGAACACGTTCATAGGTGAGAATGATAATGAGTGTCACAGATCATCATATTCATCAGGTTTAGGAACAAGTGATATCTTAGAATGGAAGCAAGCATGATTGAATGAGAAACAGTAGTAATTGCATTAATCCATCAAGACACAGCAGAGCTCCTCACCCCCAACCATGGGGTTTAGAGACTCATGCCGTAGGAAGTACACAAAGAAACGTGTAAAGTGTCATGAGATACAGATACAATGTCAAAAGATCCTATTAATAGTAAGCTAGTAACCTAGGATATACAGAAATGAGTAAATGACGTAAAAATCCACTTCTGGGTCCACTTAGTGTGTGCTTGGGCTGAGCATTGAAGCTTTCATGT